>NC_068456.1:15092511-15152511 GCF_023373465.1 Oncorhynchus keta
AACAGGGGAGTGGGTGAGAAACAGGGGAGTGGGTGAGAAACAGGGGACTGGGTGAGAAACAGGGGACTGGGTGAGAAACAGGGGACTGGGTGAGCAATGGGAGTGGGTGAGAAACAGGGGAGTGGGTGAGCAATGGGAGTGGGTGAGAAACAGGGGAGTGGGTGAGAAACAGGGGATTGGGTGAGCAATGGGAGTGGGTGAGAAACAGGGGAGTGAGAAACAGGGAGTGAGGAGAAACAGGGGAGTGGGTGAGAAACAGGGGAGTGGGTGAGAAAGAGGGGAGTGGGTGAGGGGAGTAGGTGAGAAACAGGGGAGTGGGTGAGAAACAGGGGAGTAGGTGAGAAACAGGGGAGTAGGTGAGAAACAGGGGAGTAGGTGAGAAACAGGGGAGTGGGTGAGAAACAGGGGAGTAGGGAGAAACAAGGGAGTGGGTGAGAAACAGGGGAGTGGGTGAGAAACAGGGGAGTGGGTTTAGAAACAGGGGAGTAGGTGAGAAATAGGGGAGTAGGTGAGAAATAGGGGAGTAGGTGAGAAATAGGGGAGTAGATGAGAAACAGGGGAGTAGGTGAGAAACAGGGGAGTTGGTGAGAAACAAGGGAGTAGGTGAGAAATAGGGGAGTAGGTGAGAAACAGGGGAGTGGGTGAGAAACAGGGGAGTGGGTGAGAAACAGGGGAGTAGGTGAGAAACAGGGGAGTGGGTAAGAAACAGGGGAGTAGGTGAGAAACAAGGGAGTAGGTGAGAAACAGGGGAGTAGGTGAGAAACAGGGGAGTAGTTGAGAAACAGGGGAGTGGGTGAGAAACAGGGGAGTAGGTGAGAAACAGGGGAGTTGGTGAGAAACAAGGGAGTAGGTGAGAAATAGGGGAGTAGGTGAGAAACAGGGGAGTAGGTGAGAAACAGGGAGTGGGTGAGAAACAGGGGAGTGGGTGAGAAACAGGGAGAGGTGAGAAACAGGGGAGGGTGAGAAACAGGGGAGTAGGTGAGAAACAGGGGAGGTGAGAAACAGGGGAGTAGGTGAGGGGGAGTAGGTGAGAAACAAGGAGTAGGTGAGAAACAGGGGAGTAGGTGAGAAACAGGGGAGTAGGGAAACAGGGATTAGGTGAGAAACAAGGGAGTAGGTGAGAAACAGGGGAGTAGGTGAGAAACAGTAGGTGAGAAACAGGGGAGTAGGTGAGAAACAGGGAGTAGGTGAGAAACAGGGGAGTAGGTGAGAAACAGGGGAGGTGAGAAACAGGGGAGTAGGTGAGAAACAGGGAGTAGGTGAGAAACAAGGTGAGAAACAGGGGAGTAGGTGAGAAACAGGGAGTAGGTGAGAAACAGGGGAGTAGGTGAGAAACAGGGAGTAGGTGAGAAACAGGGGATTGGTGAGAAACAGGGAGTAGGTGAGAAACAGGGAGTAGGTGAGAAACAGGGGTAGGTGAGAAACAGGGGAGTAGGTGAGAAACAGGGGAGTAGGTGAGAAACAGGGAGTAGGTGAGAAACAGGGGAGTAGGTGAGAAACAGGGGAGTTGGTGAGAAACAGGGGAGTAGGTGAGAAACAGGGAGTAGGTGAGAAACAGGGGTGGTGAGAAACAGGGGAGTAGGTGAGAAACAGGGGAGTAGGTGAGGGAGTAGGTGAGAAACAGGGAGTAGGTGAGAAACAGGGAGTAGGTGAGAAACAGGGGAGTAGGTGAGAAACAGGGAAGTAGGTGAGAAACAGGGAGTAGGTGAGAAACAGGGGAGTAGGTGAGAAACAGGGAGTAGGTGAGAAACAGGGAGTAGGTGAGAAACAGGGAGTAGGTGAGAAACAGGGGAGTAGGTGAGAAACAGGGGAGTAGGTGAGAAACAGGGGAGTAGGTGAGAAACAGGGAAGTAGGTGAGAAACAGGGGAGTAGGTGAGAAACAGGGGAGTAGGTGAGAAACAGGGGAGTAGGTGAGAAACAGGGGAGTAGGTGAGAAACAGGGGAGTAGGTGAGAAACAGGGGAGTAGGTGAGAAACAGGGGAGTAGGTGAGAAACAGGGGAGTAGGTGAGAAACAGGGAAGTAGGTGAGAAACAGGGGAGTGGGTGAGAAACAGGGAAGTAGGTGAGAAACAGGGGAGTAGGTGAGAAACAGGGGAGTAGGTGAGAAACAGGGGAGTAGGTGAGAAACAGGGGAGTAGGTGAGAAACAGGGGAGTAGGTGAGAAACAGGGGAGTAGGTGAGAAACAGGGAGTAGGTGAGAAACAGGGAGTAGGTGAGGGGAGTAGGTGAGAAACAGGGGAGTAGGTGAGAAACAGGGGAGTAGGTGAGAAACAGGGGAGTAGGTGAGAAACAGGGAGTAGGTGAGAAACAGGGGAGTAGGTGAGAAACAGGGGAGTAGGTGAGAAACAGGGGAGTAGGTGAGAAACAGGGGAGTAGGTGAGAAACAGGGGAGTAGGTGAGAAACAGGGGAGTAGGTGAGAAACAGGGGAGTAGGTGAGAAACAGGGGAGTGGGTGAGAAACAGGGGAGTAGGTGAGAAACAGGGGAGTAGGTGAGAAACAGGGGAGTAGGTGAGAAACAGGGGAGTAGGTGAGAAAGGGTATAGAATCTATGGCAGATCAAAGGCTACATCAGGCCCTCTGTCATACCACACAAACACATGCACACACACACTCTCTCTCTCTCTCTCTCTCTCTCTCTCTCTCTCTCTCTCTCTCCGTCACATGGCCCTGTACCTGCTCTACCTCTGCTTCCCCTTGCACACTCATCTGCATATCCCTTGCACTGCACTATAAATTCCTCCAGAAACGGGCACTTATTCCTTCATAAATCTCTTCCTTGTCACTTTCAAATTACAGAGATTTATTCACAGATGAACAAGCCAGAGCAGAGTCGAGAAAGGGAACAGGGGAGAAAGGGGGGAGGGAAACCTCTTCATCTTTTTATGACCAACATGGCGGGTGGTGTGGTGTGTGTATCTGCATATGCCCTTTGTGTGTGTCACACTGGTGGCAGCCCCAGAGCAGGAAGGGTGTGCGCCCTCCAACAAAGCCTTGACAACTCCCCGTGCCACAATCTCATCTGTTCCAGTCAGCGCACTCCTCAAAAACTATTTAACTTTCATTAAACAGTTTTTGATATGGGCTGAGAAAGGAAGGCATGAAGCGCCCGTAACGCTCATATGCTCTCATTCATTCTAGCTACTGCTGTTTCTCCCTTTTCACTCCCTCTCTCTCCCAGACTTACTCTCTTTCTCCCTATGTGACGGTCTATCCTCTTTTCTCCCCCTCTCCATCTCCCTCTGCGCTCTCTCCCCTCTCTCTCTCCATCTCACTCTCATACCCTGTCCCCCCCTCTCTCTCCCTTTCTCTCATTCTTTGTCTTTCATTCTCTCCCTTTCATTCTCTTTCTCTTATTCTCTCATTCTCTCTCTCTCTCTCTCTCTCTCTCTCTCTCTCTCTCTCTCTCTCTCTCTCTCTCTCATTCTCTCTATCTCTCATTCTCTCTATCTCTCTCCGTCTGTCTCTCTCTCTCTGTCTCTCATTCTCTCTTTCTCTCTTCTCTCTCTCTCTCTCTCTCTCTCTCTCTCTGTCTCTCATTCTCTCTCTCTCTCTATCTCTCTCATGTCCTCTCTCATTCTCTCTATCTCTCTCATTCTCTCTCTGTCTCTCTCTGTCTCTCTCTGTCTCTCTCTCTCTCTCTCTCTCTCTCTCTCTCTCTCTCTCTCTCTCTCTCTCTCTCTCTCTCTCTCTCTCTCTCTCTCTCTCTCTCTCTCTCTCTCTTTCTCTGGCTGTCTGTCAGGATAGCATGCAGGTTGGTTAAATGAGGAACCTTTGAAGCTGTAGTTAGTGCTCACATTCCTCTTTTCCTTTGTGTGCGTCTCCTACTGTTGAAACAGTGATTCATGTACTGCTCGTCCAACCTCCATTAATTTCATGTAATGTAGCTTTTATCTCCGTCACTGGGACCACTATCTCCTCCACCGTCTCTCTCTCTCTCTCTCTTTCACTCTTTCCTTCTCTCTTTCTCTCTCTCATACACACACACAGCCTTACTCTCTCCTTTTCTCTTTATCTGTCATCTCACTTGCAGATTATTTTCTCTTTCTCTCTCTTTCCCAAGGTAACTGGTTCTATTACTTACCTACTTCTGCCCCTGTTAGAGGTCATTGTGGCAGTTCACCGTGTGTGTGGGTATTGGGATGGTGTCATTCACTGGCAGTTTCATCAAATCAAATTTATTTTACACGTCACATGCTCCGTAAACAACAGGTGTAGACTAACAGTGAAATGCTTACGGGCCCATCCCAGACATTGGTGCTGCTTGCCGTGCGGTAGCAAAGAGAACAGTCTATGACTTGGGTAGCTGGAGTCTTTGTAATATTATGGGCCTTCCTCTAGCACTGCCTGGTATAGAGATCATGAATGGCAGGGAGCTTGGCCCCAGAGATGTACCCTCTGTCTGTTTGGCCCTGTCCGGGGGTATCGTTGGACGGGGCCACAGTGTCTCCCGACCCCTCCTGTCTCAGCCTCCAGTATTTATGCTGCAATAGTTTGTGTCGAGGGGCTAAGGTCAGTCTGTTAAATCTGGAGTATTTCTCCTGTCTTATCTGGTGTCCTGTGTGAATTTAAGTATGCTCTATAATTCTCTCTCTTTCTCTCTCTTTCTCTCTCTCTCTCTCGGAGGACCTTACCCCTAGGACCATGCCTTAAGGACTACCTGGCATGATGACTCCTTGCTGTCCCCAGTCCACCTGGTCATGCTGCAGCTACAGTTTCAACTGTTCTGCCTGTGCCTATGGAACCCTGACCTGTTCACCGGACGTGCTGTTTTCAACTCTCTAGAGACAACAGGTGTGGTAGAGATACTCTGAATGATTGGCCATGAAAAGCCAGCTGACATTTACTCCTGAGGTGCTGACCTGTTGCACCCTCTACAACCACTGTGATTATTATTATCTGACCCTGCTGGTCATCCATGAATGTTTGAACATCTTGGTTATGTTCTGTTATAATCTCCACCCGGCACAGCCAGAAGAGGACTGGCCACCCCTCATAGCCTGGTTCCTCTCTAGGTTTCTTCCTAGGTTCCGACCTTTCGAGGGAGTTTTTCCTAGCCACTTTGCTTCTACACCTGCATTGCTTGCTGTGTGGGGTTTTAGGCTGGGTTTCTGTACAGCACTTTGTGACATCAGTTGATGTAAGAAGTGCTTCATAAATACATTTGATTGATTGATTGTAGCGCCTTGCGGTCAGATGCCAAGCAGTTGCCGTACCAAGTGGTGATGCAGCAAGTCAAGATGCTCTCAATGGAGCAGTTGTAGAACTTTTTGCCAAATCTTTTAAGCCTCCTGAGGGGGAAGAGGCATTGTCATGCCTTCTTCTGTGTTGGTGTGCGTGGACCATGTCAATTCCTTAGTGATGTGGACACCGAGGAACTTGAAGCTCTCGACCCGCTCCACCTCAGCACCGTCGATGTGGATGGGGTTCATGCTCAGCCCTCTGCTTCCTGTAGTCGACGTGCATTTACTGGTAACAAAGTTCTCCCCCTCTTCCTCAGCCTCATCATCCTCATCGTCACCGCCAGCGTAAACACAAAACTCTTCATTCTAACAAACCATGAAATTCCAGATATAAGGTACCGTATGTAAATGTTCCCTGTCAGAGAAGCTCAGCTCCGGTCTGCTTTATGTTTAGCACTCTGTCCCCTGAGAGGATCCCACTGCACTGAGCCATGGAAATGTCAGCGGTCAAGTTTACATGGGAAAAGTTGGAAAGCTAAACCGCCGGTCACCCTGGGCCACAGAAAAGGTCAGTGCCTTGTCAACAGCTGGTGGATATGTCACTTTGAACCCCCCCACCAGTCACAGTTAGAATCATCCATGTGATGTCACCTCTCTTCCGCTTCCATCCATCTCTGCATGGGCCACATTTTTGTGGCATTAAGAATGAAATGGAATAAGTAATTTTCCATACAGTGCTTAACAACGAGAACAAAGGCTACTGCATAGTATAGGAAAGCATTTTTATGTAATGTCTTATAGTAAATGTTCACTGTTCAACATCAGAACCATTCCAGGCAGAAATACTGCATTCTAACAGGAGCTAGTAACATAATCACTTCGCTGCACTCGCTTTAACATCAGCTAACCTGTGTACGTGACAATACACTTTGATTTGATTTGATTTAAGTCGCCCTTAGACACAGATCTGTGATCATTTTACCCTCCCCAAAACCTAACTGTTTTGGGGGTTAAACGCAAATCTGACCTTAGGGACGACTTCCTTCTACCATCAGGACCAGGGCATTATGATTCATTATTAATCATCAGTCTAAGTATCACAGCAGGTAAGAAGGAGTAGGAAGGGAGATAGCAGCATGCTGCCTGGGTTTGGTGCCAAAAACGCCATTCCCCAATCTCTTCTTCTCCCTTTCCACTCTCCTTCTGTTACTCTTTTTACTCCTGCTTTCTTCCATTCTGAAAGCTGTGCAGCTTGATCTTTAATCTCACCCCCTCTCCTCCCTTTTCTCCTTCCCCCACTCCTCATCTCTCCTCCCCTCTCTCTGCAGACACGGGTGTGTTGCTCTTCGCTATAGGGGGTAAGATGTGGAGGTCTGGTGTTACACAGCTAACATATGTCAGAACACCTGAGCAGCAGCTAGCCCTCCCCATTCCCTCCTCACGACCCGCTCCCCTCCACTCCTCTGCCACTCCTGGGTTAATGTGCCCCCCAGCCGTGTGGCAGGGCGAGCTGGCGCGCTTCCCTCTCGCCCGGCCAGCCCCCACGCTGGGCAACCACGGCCCACCGACAGCATCCATCGCCCCGACATGACGGATCACATATGGAAGCCTTCCACCACCACCGGCGCACCGGCAGATAGGGGGCAGGGGGAGGATGGATGGGAAGAGAGAGGGGGTTTAACACGGCATATAGAGAATCAAGGTTCTACGCAGCATTAAACCACACAGCAGAGGAAGAAAAGCGGTCTTCTCCAAACAAAGTTTCCCCCCAATTAACAGTACCCCCTGTTACACCAAAGGTTCTCAAAGGCCAGAAGATTTTGACCCGAAAAGGAAGGAGATACACCTTAAAACAATAGACAGACAGAGACACAAAGACAGAGAGAGAGACAGAAGGTGAATGGGGGTGAGTGAGGGGACATTGAGAGAAGAAGAAGAGTGTTCAGACAGCACTTTATCACTTGCTTTAAAACTCTCAATCTTCCTCTCGTCTTTAGCATTTGAAGCGCTAAGGTCCCCAGTGCCAGCAAAGGTCAGGGCTATGATTTATTGGTCTCTTATGGAGGTGCTGTCTGTAGGGCTGAGCGTTGTGCCATACGTCTGGACACCAGCCAACATTACTGGGTTCAAACTCAGCCAACACACTAGAACAGGCTTGGGGTCAATGCCATTTCAGCTCAAAATAATGACTTGTCATGAAGCAGGAAACTTTCCTCAATATGTAGATTTGTAAATAATGTATTTTCTTAGCCTCCTGAAGTATGACCATTTTATTTGCTTGGCAGCACGCAAGGCCAGAATCCACTATGCTACAAACTCAAAGCACATCAATTCTCCTCTCTTTTCTCTCCAACATGTTCAGACTGTAATACGTGTTTAATATGATACATTACGAAGCAAAATACTGCGTAATTATTTTTCAATATTTTAATTCAAATCTTTTTCAGATCATGTCCTTGTGATGCCAAAAATGTATGAAATATGGAGAGTACCCTTGTCGAAGTTGAAAGTTGAAAATTAGACGCTTGTTCATTTTGATGTAAATACATGAAACTTAATATCCTCCAGTCCAGTACCATTTTCTTCCTATTTATCAATTCAGGGTTATTGATCACTAATGATTCATACAAGTGAAAATTGTATCATTATTTTCCTGAATTGCACTTCATTTGACATGACAAGGTCTCACCACATCATTGTAAACATTTGAATGATTGTATTGCGTTTCAGGGAGGGCTTTTGCCTGATATGTGTGTCTGTAAACCAAAGAAAGAGGATATACATAATTATGGTTCATGGTTCTCATTTAATTTAAAGTCGGAATAACATAATAACTTCCTTTAAATATTGCATTCTTCAAGTAGGGTCTTCTCTTTCATTTGACACGATTCAAAACACCATGACATTTCATCACAGTTTTCTTCTTTAAATATCTACTAAACCATACCAACACGTGATCTCTTTAGTTCACTACGGAAAGGGTTAGTCCCTACTGCACCCATGAGATGACCATGGCTGATGTCATGTGTTGATAGCGTCCCCGCTTGAGTCCGTGGCGAGAAAAGCATTATTACATCACATTGTCTGCTGGGAGAGACCAGCGCTACGCAGTATGACGCTGGAACATTTGTGTGTATTAAATCTCAGACTGTAATTGCTTGAATAAGAGTGAAAATGAAAAACAACATGGTCGTGATGTGTAACAGAGGCCTGCTGTGGCACTGAAACTGTACACAACACATACCGTGCAAATGTCTCTGAACAGAAATATAGCAGATAGAACAGATGCCGTGTAGTCAGTAATGGTCACGTTCAATTACCATGCATTGTAGGCCTACACTGGATCAGCCTCAAAGCCATTATTGGGCGGCAGGGTAGCCTAGTGGTTAGAGCGTTGGACTAGTAACCGGAAGATTGCAAGTTCAAACCCCAGAGCCGACAAGGTACAAATCTGTCGTTCTGCCCCTGAACAGGCAGTTAACCCACTGTTCCTAGGCCGTTATTGAAAATAAGAATTTGTTCTTAACTGACTTGCCTAGTTAAATAAAGGTTAAAAAAAAATGTGCCATTGTTGCTGTAGTACAGTATGTAGACCATATATATATACACACTACCGTTCAAAAGTTTGGGGTCACTTAGAAATGTAAAGACCATTGGTGGAAGAAGGTGAGGACCAAGATGCAGCGTGGTAAGTGTTCATCATTATTTTAATAAACTGAACACTAAATACAACAAGGAACAAAAGAAACAACCGAAACAGCTCCGTCAGGTGCAAAACACACTAAACAGAGAATAACTACCCACAACCCATAGTGGGAGAACAGGCTGCCTAAGTATGGTTCTAAATCAGTGACAACGATTGACAGCTGCCTTTGTTTGGGAACCATACCAGGCCAAAACCAGAAATACAAAACAGAACAAAAACATAGAATGCCCACCCCAACTCACAACCTGACCAAACTAAAATAGAGACATAAAAAAGGAACTAAGGTTAGGACGTGACAAGAAATGTCCTTGTTTTTTAAAGAAAAGCACATTATTAGTCCATTAAAATAACATCAACTTGATCAGAAATACAGTGTAGACATTGTTAATGTTGTAAATGACTATTGAAGCTGGAAACAGCTACAATAGTACAGAGGCCCAGAGGCCCAGAGGCCCAGAGGCAACCATCACTTCTGTGTTCCAATGGCATGTTGTATTAACTAATCCAAGTTTATCATTTTAAAAGGCTAACTGATCATTAGAAAACCCTTTTGCAATTATGTTAGCACAGCTGAAAACTGTCCTTCTTTAGACTAGTTGAGTATCTGGAGCATCAGCATTTGTTGGGTTTGATTACAGGCTCAAAATGGCCAGAAACAAATAACTTTCTTCTGAAACTCATCAATCTATTCTTGTTCTGAGAAATGAAGGCTATTCCATTTGTGAAATTGCCAAGAAACTGAAGATCTCGTACAACGCTGTGTCCTTCTTCCTTCACAGAACAGTGCAAACAGTCTCTAACCAGAATAGAAAGAGGAGTGGGAGGCCCCGGTGCACAACTGAGCAAGAGGACAAGTACATTAGTGTCTAGTTTGAGAAACAGACGCCTCACAAGTCCTCAATTGGCAGCTTCATTAAATAGTATCCGTAAAACACCAGTCTCAACGTCAACAGTGAAGATGCGACTCCGGGATGCTGGCCTTATAGGCAGAGTTCCTCTGTCAAGTGTCTGTGTTCTTTTGCCCATCTTAATCTATAATTGTTTTTGGCCAGTCTGAGATATGGCTTTTTAATTGCAATTCTGCTTTTCTTTAAAAAACAAGGACATTTCTAAGTGACCCCAAACTTTTGAACGGTAGTGTACATAATGTTGTAATGCAGTTGTGTTATGTTTCAGTGGTGTTATTTTTCAGTTGTGTTATGTTTCAGTTGTGTTATTTTTCAGTTGTGTTATGTTTCAGTTGTGTTATGTTTCAGTTGTGTTATTTTTCAGTTGTGTTATGCTTCAGTTGTGTTATTTTTCAGTTGTGTTATGCTTCAGTTGTGTTATGTTTCAGTTGTGTTATGCTTCAGTTGTGTTATGTTTCAGTTGTGTTATGTTTCAGTGGTGTTATGTTTCAGTGGTGTTATTTTTCAGTTGTGTTATGTTTCAGTTGTGTTATTTTTCAGTTGTGTTATGCTTCAGTTGTGTTATGTTTCAGTTGTGTTATGTTTCAGTGGTGTTATGTTTCAGTGGTGTTATGTTTCAGTGGTGTTATGCTTCAGTTGTGTTATGTTTCAGTTGTGTTATGTTTCAGTTGTGTTATTTTTCAGTTGTGTTATGCTTCAGTTGTGTTATGTTTCAGTTGTGTTATCTTTCAGTGGTGTTATGTTTCAGTTGTGTTATGTTTCAGTTGTGTTATGTTTCAGTGGTGTTATGTTTCAGTTGTGTTATGTTTCAGTTGTGTTATGTTTCAGTTGTGTTATGTTTCAGTTGTGTTATGCTTCAGTTGTGTTATGTTTCAGTTGTGTTATTTTTCAGTTGTGTTATGCTTCAGTTGTGTTATGTTTCAGTTGTGTTATGTTTCAGTGGTGTTATGTTTCAGTGGTGTTATGTTTCAGTGGTGGTGGAGTTCTAAGGTGTCATTGTACAGCTGCTCTATTACTACGACACCCTCCCTCCTCTCCTCACCGGCTTCCAGGACAGCGATAGCGAGATGTTTAGCTGCATTCAACATGAAAGACTGCCTCTCTCTGCTGACATATAACTTGAAAAAGCGGCCACCAGTTTGCTTTCAAGAGGGGAGGAAATTGAACACAACCGCCATTTGAAGTGTGGATTGAGAGACTGGTTTCTGAAGTGAATAAACTGACGACAAAATCCGGCGAGGAGAGCTTTCCCCGTGTCATGAAAACCATTGGACTCTTTAAAGAATCCCACGTCACATTTACAGAGAAGAAAATATATAAAGGTGTATTTAAAGGTCTATGTTGGAGGAGAGGT
The DNA here is from genome assembly GCF_023373465.1 of Oncorhynchus keta. Classification (NCBI taxonomy): domain Eukaryota; kingdom Metazoa; phylum Chordata; class Actinopteri; order Salmoniformes; family Salmonidae; genus Oncorhynchus; species Oncorhynchus keta. The sequence goes on from NC_068456.1 coordinate 15,103,662, forward strand.
TACACGTCCTCTGCACTACCAACAAAGGACCATTACCTTCACCAGTGGAGAGAAAGGTTCCCTGATGTTAAGTCACAAACTAAAACTGAGAACTCTGGTGGTGCCAGAGACTCTGACCTTCCTTCAGCAAACCTTTACATCGCGTTCTCTTTCTCTGACTCGACTTTAAGTGTTGAACAGTCTTGAACAAAGTGCTACGATGCCCCGCACTCTGCCGGTCTGGTCAGACAGAAAGCTCCAGATTTCCGATGACCATGCACAGTGTGTGAGTATTGTTTTCAATGCGATTGATTGCCAGAAAAATGCATATATTAAAAACTCCCCATAACATTATAATTGAGTCCTGTTGTGTCAATACATGATTTAGCTATTTTCGTCATTGTCTTCAAATGAATTTATGCATTCTAACTACCTTTAGAAACAGAATGTCTGTGTTTTGTGTGTGCTACAGTACGGATATGTCTGTGCATGCTTAAATGATGGGAGTGAGGTCAGAGTAATCATGGGTAAAGCGCCCCAAAGAAAACAGAAAGCCTCGACCATCAAATTAGAGGAGCAACTCTTTGACTATAATGGCTCCCCTGGAATAAAGATGGCATGGACTCTCACTTCAAATATTAATCAAATGAAGCTCTTTTCAGAACTGGCATTTCTCTCCTGGAGAAGACAAACTACTCTCCTGTCACGTTAATGATGCGAGAGGCAAGTAGTGACAAATAGGTGGCCTTTACACCAGGCCATATACTGTAACTTTAAATGGCTGCATTACGCTTAGCCCAAATCTAAGCAGAAGGGTTTGATATTGTGAATCAAACTCATAATGTTTGGGAGGGAAGAAAGGTAGAAAGGAATAAATAAATAAATAAATGTGTCCCGTGCTAAAAAGAGAAAGAAAGAAAAAACACAGACCGAACTAAAGGGGAAAAGAAAGAACGAGAAAAAGAACTGCTCATTTGTTTTTACTGTGTTCTGGACTACAGGTCCATATTCTGATGTGTTGAAGATGTCTTTTAGTCTTTGTTTAATTGCCACCAATACTTGTTAACATCTCCCTTTCTTTCCTCTAGCAGATTGTGCAGGTGCTTCATCTGTTCCGAGGGATAGGAGAGACCCCATTTTAGATATATCTGGAACAGCTCTGAACATCACTGAATGGCACACTCCAAAGGTTGAATGTGCTGCTGCCCTTTCTGTCTTATATGGTACGCTGGCATTTAACTACACACGTGTTAGCAGAACGCACTATTAGGTTATGGCCGTTGTAATGCGTGTGTATATTTGTACACCAGCAGCCACTCCTGATTATATCAATTTTCATCAAGAAAAGGAAAAAATACTGTATATCTCTGTGTGCGCGTATGTGTCTGTGTGTGTGTCTGTGTGCATGCGTGCGCACATTATCATCCACAATGTATGCACATAAAGGCAATTCAATTTCATGTCTAAATTATGTTAATTTGAAGTGTCCTCTTCAAATAATGATGTTACATAGATAACCTCTGCAGTGTCTTACTGGGCATAAACATAATTTCACCCTGAAATGGACCTGCGATGACTGATGCCCCACAGTAGGGAAGTTAACAAGATACCTGCTAATGATCCACAATACAGTATATTTTGTCCTTCTTCAAAATCTGTTGCAATTTCTGTATTACTCTGTTGCATTATATTACAAATCTCGCTTATGAATGTAGAGAAGCGTGTGTTCCTACTGAAAATACATGACATCCTGTTTCATCTTGTGCTTTTTTTTATCTGCTGTCATAGGCATTGTACTTTCATAAGAGACAACTCGATTATGTTTGCAAGATTTCTCTTTGTGACCTCTCAATACGTATGACACACGGTCCGGACCTTAAAGTCTACATCAGTCTCTCAAAGCACAGGCGTCCATTGTTGTATTGTGAGGAAACCACAACAACTAGAGAACAGGGTTGATAGTCTCCCTCCATCCTGCCTCAATCCCTGTAGAATCAATACTGCAAACTCCATCACTGCCTTAAGCTGGACCATGCTATACTTTTGCATCTGATAGGATCGCCAGCTACCTCCAAGACCCGTGTTGTTATTACTGTCAATTATCCCGACAATGCACCAGTACACCACGTCGGCTTCAACAGTAAAGTAAATAACTGACACCATTAACATAGCACCCAAGTCAGTTTTTGAATATGAAACTAGCAACAGGCTAAACCCTAAACCTAATCTGGATCTATTATTGAATAATGTGACTATTGAGCAAGTGGAAGAGACTAAACTGTTGGGTGTCAACAAGCTATCATGGTGAAAACTTATAGCTTTAATATTGCAGATTGTGGCTTCTATCAATGTAATGTCTTCATCATTTACAATCCCCCATATTTTTTTTGTATATATATATATATATTAACACACAGAGCATGGAAAACACACAGGGATACATGAGAATGCTGTTAATTTACTACAGCTCAGCATTCAACACCATAGTGCCCTCAAAGCTCATCACTAATTTAAGAACCCTGGGACTAAACACCTCCCTCTGCAACTGGATCCTGGACTTCCTGATGGGCCACCCCCAGGTGGTAAGGGTAGGCAACAATACATCTGCCACGCTGATCCTCAACATGGGGCCCCATCAGGGGTGCGTGCTTAGTCCCCTCCTGTACTCCCAGTTCACCCATAACTGCGTGGCCAAGCACGACAACAACACATCATTAAGTTTGCCGACAACACAACAGTGGTAGGCCTGATCACCGACAATGGTATTACAGCCTATAGGGAGGAGGTCAGCGACCTGGCAGTGTGGTGCCAGGACAACAACCTCCCCCTCAATGTCATCAAGACAAAGGAGATGATCGTGGACTACAGGAAAATGAGGGCCGGGCATGCCCCCATTCTCATCGATGGGGCTGTAGTGGAGCAGGTTGAGCTTCAAGTTCCTTGGTGTCCACATCACCAACAAACTATCGTGGTCCAAACACACCAAGACAGTCGTGAAGAGGGCACGACAATGCCTATTCCCCCTCAGGAGACTGAAAAGATTTGGCATGGGTCCTCAGATCCTCAAAAAGTTATACAGCTGCACCATCGAGAGCTGGTTTCATCACCGCCTGGTATAGCAACTACTCGGCCTCCGACCACAAGGTGCTACAGAGGGTAGTACGTACGGCCCAGTACATCACTGGGGCCAAGCTTCCTGTCATCCAGGACCTCTACAGCAAGCGGTGTCAGAGGAAGGCCTTAAAAATGTTGTTTTTTTAAGAATTTGTTGGCTGTGATATGTGGTTGTCTCACCTTGCTTTCTAAAGATGAATGCTCTAGCTGTAGGTCACTCTGGATGGGAGCATCAGCTGAATAGTTCAATTGTAATGTAAATGCAGTGCTATGTATATTTATGTATATTATGTATTTCTTATTGTGTTGTTACATGTTTTGACCACAGGAAGAGTAACCTCAATAGCAGATAAAGGGGAAACTAACACTAAATCCGGAGATGTGTAAAATGTTACATGATCGTTTCAAAAGGTTGACTAAATGTTTTTTTGCGTGACCTCTGGTCACGTGTGTGCATGTACATGTGAGTGTAGGAGAGGTGGGGGGTGGAGGTCAAACATGTTTTGCATTTCATGTGCTCACCTGGCCACGGGAAATAGGCATTTTATATTGAACACGAAAATCCTTGTATGAACGTGATACAAAGGATATCCTGTCTGTGAGAAACAAAATACATGTTAAAGATTGAAGATTGAATGTAAATGGTGTTGTGTCTTTGGCTATGCCGGATTAAGTGATATGACATGCTATTCTATAAAATAATTTCTCCATAATTAATAATTAATTAATTATAATTATTGAGCTAATCATGTAAATGTAATTAACTAGAGAGTCGGGCACCACAAAATAATATTTATAGAGCTGTTATCTTCCGAATAAACTCTTAAAGAGCATACATCAATAGCAGTCAATATTAATCGTCATCTTAATTCAGTCTCATCTGAAAGTTGTAAATTCTTAGTTATCTGCACGAACCCTGGCTAACAAGTTGAATCAGCAATACAAAATTGGGTTTAATTATTTATTTACTAAATACCTAACTAATCACACAGAATTACACATACCCATAATTAAATCATAACTTGATTACAAATTACGTCATAAAGGAAAACGTCCCTGGCGTCCCTGATTGAGCAGCACCTTATGAAAACCCAAATCTCACATTTTAGAAGCTAAAATCACATTTCATCCCATCACGAATCATTTCATATTAAAACATTTAAATTGAACAACAATTCCATGTGAATCCGATAACTCTAATGTGGAGACTTTCCACTGTAGAGTTTATGTCATCTTATCATTGATGAGAATGTCTCAGATGACAACCGAACTAACATCATATTCATTATTAAGTACCACTGCATATGTTCAATTGGTCGGATTACCAGAATATAGTTCATTTCCCCCCACCTTCTGATGATCCCAGAATCTCTATGTTAACCAAAGGGTTTGCAAATGTAACATCAGTAGGGTAGAGAGAGGAAAAAGGGGGGGAGAGGGGGAGAGGTCCTCAGTCCTTTCTCCTATGCATGCAGGCATATGACCCGTGTCACAACATGTATACACTCTTCACATCATACCTACACTGTCCTGCTACCAGGGTTGGGGAGTAACAGATTACATGTAATCTGTTACCTGTACGATCCGTTACATTACAAGCACAAATATTGTAATCAGATTACAGATACTTTTGAAAACTAGATGATTGCTTCGAGGATGACTTTTAAATTCAATAAGGCTGTTTGCAAAAAAAATCTTTGACACTTCTCGGTTTTCTCAATAACTTTCAAATCAGCATTAAAAAAAGGTGCAAGTTTAAGTTTGTTCCACCTGAGCGAGTCTGACCACAAGTCACAGACCACTATGATGACACACCAAATGTGTTTGATGGATCATGGGAAAAGAGCAGGAATGGGCTTTTGTCGGCTGCAGTCCAAGCTATGTCTTCGAATGGTGTGGCTGCTGTTGTCATCCAAAGATGATCCAACTTGAATAAAAGCTTGGAGGTAAGGATGACAGTAGAGGTGTAGTCTACGGCGATACAAATATCACTTATTATTGATACCTAAATAGCGCATTGATGTGAATCAGACTGCTGCTCTCTAATTGAGTTATTTGCGCCTTATGGATTGTGGTTGTTGTGGACGGCCGTTCACAAATCTAAATGTATATTTGAACCCCAATAATGGTTGAATTCAAGAAGTTTAAAGCTGCCTTTCAATCATTGTTTTTGAAACCAGTAAACATCCAGTGAAAATGCGTTCTTGCAACAGCTGCATAGTGTGGATCCCAGCCTACGGAATAAAAGTAGGGCTTTTATTACTCAATCTAATTCATGCTGATAAAAAATATAAATCCATGGGCCTAACTGACACATGCTCAAACAAGCACACTTTTGTCGGACTTAAAGGGGCAATCTGTAGTTGCTACATCCAATTTAATCGTATTATTATATGTAGTAGAAAGTGATGGGTAAGAAGAAGCCTACATAACCAACCCATAAAGTAAAATGTAACATTGATTTATCCTGCAATAGATGTCATTGCTGCTCATTTGACCCCATGATTACTCGGCTACACAGCTGATGCCCCCATGGCCGTTTCAATAACACGGTACCTTTTGTTTACCTGTCGGCCCCAGCCTCGAACTCAGGTCCTGTATGTACCTAACTGACCAGCTCTGCCCATTCATCGCCATTTACCGGTTGATGTCTTAGCTCTCCTGATCAACACCTGTGATTGCTTTATGCCTTTCTTTAACCTCTTCAACCTATGGGGGCGCTATGTCATTATTGGATAAAAAAAGGTGCCCGTTTTAAGCGCAATATTTTGTCACGAAAAGATGCTCGACTATGCATATAATTGGCAGCTTTGGAAAGAAAACACTCTGACGTTTCCAAAACTGCAAAGATATTATCTGTGAGTGTCCCAGAACTGATGCAACAGGCGAAACCAAGATGAAACTTCAAACAGGAAATGAGCAGGATTTTTGACGCTCTGTTTTTCATTGTCTCCTTATATGGCTGTGAAAGCGCCACGAATTAACCTGCCCTTTCTATCGTTTCTCCAAGTTGTCTGCAGCATTGTGACGTATTTGTAGGCATATCATTGGAAGATTGGCCATAAGAGACTACATTTACCAGGGGTCCGCCCGGTGTCCTTTGTTGAAATTGTTGCGTAATCTCCAAGCTGCTCGCATTCATCCATGTGATTGAGACAGAGAGGAGACTTCCAGGAATGATATATCATGAAGAAATATGTGAAAAACACCTTGATAATTGACTCTAAACAACGTTTACCATGTTTCAGTCGATATTATGGAGTTAATGTGGAAGAAAGTTTGGATGAATTTTTTATTTTTTTTGGTAGCCAAACATGACGCAGAAAACGGACCGATTTCTCCTGCACAAATAATCTTTCAGGAAAACTGAACATTTGCTATCTAATTGAGAGTCTCCTCATTGAAAACATCCGAAGTTCTTCAAAGGTAAATGATTTATTTAATGTTTTTGCTGGTTTTTGTGAAAATGTTGCCTGCTAATGCTAACGCTAAATGCTAATGCTAAATGCTAAATGCTAGTTTGCTATGGTTGAGAAGCATATTTTTGAAAATCTGAGATGACAGTGTTGTTAACAAAAGGCTAAGCTTGAGAGCTAGCATATTGATTTCATTTCATTTGCGATTTTTATGAATAGTTAACGTTGCATTATGGTAATGGACTTGAGGCTGTAGTCATGATCCCGGATCCGGGTTGGCTCGACGCAAGAAGTTAATGTCAATATGCCTTGTCTACTGCTGTCTTGGTTAGTTCTTATTGTTTTATTTCAGTGTAGAGCCCTCAGTACCGCTCTAAATGCCTTAGATAGCTATTTTGTCCCACCCCACACACACGCGGAGACCTCACCTGGCTTAACTGGTGCCTCCAGAGACAAAACCTCTCTCATCGTCACTCAACGCCTAGGTTTACCTCCACTGTACTTACATCCTTGTCTGTACATTATATCTTACATTATATCTATACATTATATCTTGAATCTATTCTACCACGCCCAGAAATCGAATCCTTTTATTCTCTGTCCCCAACGCACCAGACAACCAGTTCTTATAGCCTTTAGCCATTCCCTTATCCTACTCCTCCTCTGTTCCTCTGGTGATGTAGAGGTTAACCCAGGGCCTGTAGCCCCCAGTTCCACTCCTATTCCCAAGGCGCTATCATTTGTTGACTTCTTTGATCATAAAAGCCTTGGTTTCATGCATGTTAACTTCTTAAGGTATAGGGGGCAGCATTTTCACTTTTGGATAAATAGCGTGCCTAATTTCAACTTCCTGCTACTCATGCCAAGAATATAAGATATGCATATTATTAGTAGATTTGGACAGAAAACACTCTGAAGTTTCTAAAACTGTTTGAATCATGTCTGTGGGTATAACCGAACTTATGTAGCAGGCAAAACCCAGAGGACTAACCGTTCAGATTTTTTTTTTTAGGTCTCTGTTTCTTCACTAGAGTTCTCATTGGTAAACTATATTTCTTAGGAACTTGTTTTCAGTTCCTACCGCTTCCACTGGATGTCACCAGTCTTTGGAATTTGGTTGAGGTTATTAATTTGTGCAATGATGAAGTGGGGCCATCCTGAAAAAGGGTAACGCTGTTGAGAGTTGGCCAAGACTTGAAAAGTAGCGTTAGTTTCCTCTCTTCCTCTATTGAAAACAGATAGACAGACCCGTCTTCAATTTGATTGATTATTAATGTTTAAAATTACCTAAAGTTGTATTACAAAAGTAGTTTGAAGTATTTTGTAGTGACGTTGCACATTTTGGAAGCTGTTTTTTTCTGGATCAAACGGGCAAAATAAATTGAAATTTTGGATATACAGTGCCTTGCGAAAGTATTCGGCCCCCTTGAACTTTGCGACCTTTTGCCACATTTCAGGCTTCAAACATAAAGATATAAAACTGTATTTCTTTGTGAAGAATCAACAACAAGTGGGACACAATCATGAAGTGGAACGACATTTATTGGATATTTCAAACTTTTTTAACAAATCAAAAACTGAAAAATTGGGCGTGCAAAATTATTCAGCCCCTTTAATTTCAGTGCAGCAAACTCTCTCCAGAAGTTCAGTGAGGATCTCTGAATGATCCAATGTTGACCTAAATGACTAATGATGATAAATACAATCCACCTGTGTGTAATCAAGTCTCCGTATAAATGCACCTGCACTGTGATAGTCTCAGAGGTCCGTTAAAAGCGCAGAGAGCATCATGAAGAACAAGGAACACACCAGGCAGGTCCGAGATACTGTTGTGAAGAAGTTTAAAGCCGGATTTGGATACAAAAATATTTCCCAAGCTTTAAACATCCCAAGGAGCACTGTGCAAGCGATAATATTGAAATGGAAGGAGTATCAGACCACTGCAAATCTACCAAGACCTGGCCGTCCCTCTAAACTTTCAGCTCATACAAGGAGAAGACAGATCAGAGATGCAGCCAAGAGGCCCATGATCACTCTGGATGAACTGCAGAGATCTACAGCTGAGGTGGGAGACTCTGTCCATAGGACAACAATCAGTCGTATACTGCACAAATCTGACCTTTATGGAAGAGTGGCAAGAAGAAAGTAATTTCTTAAAGATATCCATAAAAAGTGTTGTTTAAATTTTGCCACAAGCCACCTGGGAGACACACCAAACATGTGGAAGAAGGTGCTCTGGTTAGATGAAACCAAAATGGAACTTTTTGGCAACAATGCAAAACGTTATGTTTGGCGTATAAGCAACACAGCTCATCACCCTGAACACAACATCCCCACTGTCAAACATGGTGGTGGCAGCATCATGGTTTGGGCCTGCTTTTCTTCAGCAGGGACAGGGAAGATGGTTAAAATTGATGGGAAGATGGATGGAGCCAAATACAGGACCATTCTGGAAGAAAACCTGATGGAGTCTGCAAAAGACCTGAGACTGGGACGGAGATTTGTCTTCCAACAAGACAATGATCCAAAACATAAAGCAAAATCTACAATGGAATGGTTCAAAAATAAACATATCCAGGTGTTAGAATGGCCAAGTCAAAGTCCAGACCTGAATTCAATCGAGAATCTGTGGAAAGAACTGAAAACTGCTGTTCACAAATGCTCTCCATCCAACCTCACTGAGCTCGAGCTGTTTTGCAAGGAGGAATGGGAAAACATTTCAGTCTCTCGATGTGCAAAACTTATAGAGACATACCCCAAGCGACTTACAGCTGTAATCACAGCAAAAGGTGGCGCTACAAAGTATTAACTTAAGGGGGCTGAATAATTTTGCACCCCCAATTTTTCAGTTTTTGATTTGTTAAAATTTTTTGAAATATCTAATAAATGTCGTTCTACTTCATGATTGTGTTCCACTTGTTGTTGATTCTTCACAAAAAAAAATACAGTTTTATATCTTTAAGTTTGAAGCCTGAAATGTGGCAAAAGGTCGCAAAGTTCAAGGGGGCCGAATACTTTCGCAAGGCACTGTATATGGACAGAATTAATCGAACAAAAGGACCAATTGTGATGTTTATGGGACATATTGGAGTGCCAACAAAAGAAGCTTGTCAAAGGTAAGGCATGTTTTATATTTTATTTCTGCGTTTTGTGTAGTGCCTGCAGGGTTGAAATATGCTACCCTCTTTGTTTACTGTTATGCTATCATCAGATAATAGCTTCTTATGCTTTCGCCAAAAAGCCTTTTTTAAATCTGACATGTTGGCTGGATTCACAACGAGTGTAGCTTTAATTGAGTATCTTACATGTGTGATTTAATGAAAGTTTGATTTTTATATAAATTTATTAGAATTTGCCGCACTGCATTTTTCCCTGGTTTTTGGCCAAGTGAACGCAAGCGTCCCCTATACCATAAGAAGTTAACATCAGAAGCCTCCTCCCTAAGTTTGTTTTATTCACTGCTTTAGCACACTCTGCCAACCCTGATATCCTAGCCGTGTCTGAATCCTGGCTTAGAAAGGCCACCAAAGAGTCTGAAATTTCCATCCCCAACTCCAACATTTTCAGCCAAGATAGAACTACCAAAGGGGATGGAGTTGCAATCTACTGCAGAGACAGCCTGCAGAGTTCTGTCATACAATCCAGGTCTGTGCCCAAACAGTTCGAATCTCTACTTTTAAAAATCCACCTTTCCAGAAATAAGTCTCTCACTGTTGCCACTTGTTATAGATCCCCCTTAGCCCCCAGCTGTGCCCTGGACACCATATGTGAATTAATTGCCCCCCATTTATCTTCAGAGTTTGTGCTGTTAGGTGACCTAAACTGGGATATGCTTAACACCCCGGCCATCCTACAATCTAAGCTAGATGCCCTCAATCTCACACAAGCCTCCCCATTTCTCGTTCACCCAAATCTAGATAGCTCATGTTCTGAAAGAGCTGCAAAATCTGGACCCCTACAAATCAGCCGGGCTAGACAATCTGGACCCTCTCTTTCTTGAATTATCTGCCGCAATTGTTGCAACCCCTATTACTAGCCTGTTCAACCTCTCTTTCGTATTGTCTGAGATCCCTAAAGATTGGAAAGCTGCCTCTCTCATCCCCCTCTTCAAAGGTCATGATTTACTTCCGGGTTGGTGCGAGCGGTCGCATTCGAACTTCGGTCCGCAGGTAGTATTACTTTTCATTACTTTTCATTACATTTCATTATAGTACAACGGTTTGATTTGTCTAATCTTAGCAATTTCTTCTTAGCTAGCTACATAGCCGTCTTTGTATCAAAGATAATTGCGTAATTATCGTATTTCGTCGTCCTAACGTAGTCTACTGCCCAGCAGCTAGCCACATAGCTAACGTCCACCGTATAGCAGCACCGTAGAAACTATTACACTCAACTGAACGACTTGATTAGTGTAGTGTTAGCTAGCTACATAGTTGTCTTTGCTGTCTTCGTATCCAAGATAATTGTGTAGTTTAGAGTGTGTAGTCTTAGAGTGATTATCTTAATTTACCGAGGTTAGCTAGCCAGCTATTTGTTGTCCTTAACGTAGGAGACACTGCTAGCTAGCTAACAGCTAACAGCTAACAGCTAGCCAACGTCTACCGAATTAACTTCCCACTCAACAACCCGGTCGCATTCCGCTTCGCTCCACAGGTAGTATCACATTTTCATTTCATTTCATTACAGCACAACGGTTTGATTTGCTTGATCGTAGCTAGCTACATAGCTAGTTACATAGCCGTCCTTGTATCAAAGATAATTGTGTAGTCTAGAGCGATTTTCTAGGTTAGCTAGCCAGCTATTGTCGTTCTTTTAACGCAACGTAACGTAATCAACACTGCTAGCTAGCCAGCTAGCCCCGAATAGCTGCACTGTAGAAACTATTACACTCAACGGAACGACTTGATTAGTGTAGTGTCAACAACGCAGCCACTGCCAGCTAGCCTACTTCAGCAGTACTGTATCATTTTAATCATTTTAGTCAATAAGATTCTTGCTACGTAAGCTTAACTTTCTGAACATTCGAGACGTGTAGTCCACTTGTCATTCCAATCTCCTTGCATTAGCGTAGCCTCTTCTGTAGCCTGTCAACTATGTGTCTGTCTATCCCTGTTCTCTCCTCTCTGCACAGACCATACAAACGATCCACACCGCGTGGCCGCGCCACCTAATCTGGTGGTCCCAGCGCGCACGACCCACGTGGAGTTCCAGGTCTCCGGTAGCCTCTGGAACTGCCGATCTGCGGCCAACAAGGCAGAATTCATCTCAGCCTATGCCTCCCTCCAGTCCCTCGACTTCTTGGCACTGACGGAAACATGGATCACCACAGATAACACTGCTACTCCTACTGCTCTCCCCTCGTCCGCCCACGTGTTCTCGCACACCCCGAGAGCTTCTGGTCAGCGGGGTGGTGGCACCGGGATCCTCATCTCTCCCAAGTGGTCATTCTCTCTTTCTCCCCTTACCCATCTGTCTATCGCCTCCTTTGAATTCCATGCTGTCACAGTTACCAGCCCTTTCAAGCTTAACATCCTTATCATTTATCGCCCTCCAGGTTCCCTCGGAGAGTTCATCAATGAGCTTGATGCCTTGATAAGCTCCTTTCCTGAGGACGGCTCACCTCTCACAGTTCTGGGCGACTTTAACCTCCCCACGTCTACCTTTGACTCATTCCTCTCTGCCTCCTTCTTTCCACTCCTCTCCTCTTTTGACCTCACCCTCTCACCTTCCCCCTACTCACAAGGCAGGCAATACGCTCGACCTCATCTTTACTAGATGCTGTTCTTCCACTAACCCCATTGCAACTCCTCCAAGTCTCCGACCACTACCTTGTATCCTTTTCCCTCTCGCTCTCATCCAACACTTCCCACACTGCCCCTACTCGGATGGTATCGCGCCGTCCCAACCTTCGCTCTCTCTCCCCCGCTACTCTCTCCTCTTCCATCCTATCATCTCTTCCCTCTGCTCAAACCTTCTCCATCCTATCTCCTGATTCTGCCTCCTCAACCCTCCTCTCCTCCCTTTCTGCATCCTTTGACTCTCTCTGGCCCCTATCCTCCAGGCCGGCTCGGTCCTCCCCTCCCGCTCCGTGGCTCGACGACTCATTGCGAGCTCACAGAACAGGGCTCCGGGCAGCCGAGCGGAAATGGAGGAAAACTCGCCTCCCTGCGGACCTGGCATCCTTTCACTCCCTCCTCTCTACATTTTCCTCCTCTGTCTCTGCTGCTAAAGCCACTTTCTACCACTCTAAATTCCAAGCATCTGCCTCTAACCCTAGGAAGCTCTTTGCCACCTTCTCCTCCCTCCTGAATCCTCCCCCCCTCCTCCCTCTCTGCAGATGACTTCGTCAACCATTTTGAAAAGAAGGTCGACGACATCCGATCCTCGTTTGCTAAGTCAAACGACACCGCTGGTTCTGCTCACACTGCCCTACCCTGTGCTCTGACCTCTTTCTCCCCTCTCTCTCCAGATGAAATCTCGCGTCTTGTGACGGCCGGCCGCCCAACAACCTGCCCGCTTGACCCTATCCCCTCCTCTCTTCTCCAGACCATTTCCGGAGACCTTCTCCCTTACCTCACCTCGCTCATCAACTCATCCCTGACCGCTGGCTACGTCCCTTCCGTCTTCAAGAGAGCGAGAGTTGCACCCCTTCTGAAAACCTACACTCGATCCCTCCGATGTCAACAACTACAGACCAGTATCCCTTCTTTCTTTTCTCTCCAAAACTCTTGAACGTGCCGTCCTTGGCCAGCTCTACCGCTATCTCTCTCAGAATGACCTTCTTGATACAACTCAGTCAGGTTTCAAGACTAGTCATTCAACTGAGACTGCTCTTCTCTGCATCACGGAGGCGCTCCGCACTGCTAAAGCTAACTCTCTCTCCTCTGCTCTCATCCTTCTAGACCTATCGGCTGCCTTCGATACTGTGAACCATCAGATCCTCCTCTCCACCCTCTCCGAGTTGGGCATCTCCGGCGCGGCCCACGCTTGGATTGCGTCCTACCTGACAGGTCGCTCCTACCAGGTGGCGTGGCGAGAATCTGTCTCCTCACCACGCGCTCTCACCACTGGTGTCCCCCAGGGCTCTGTTCTAGGCCCTCTCCTATTCTCGCTATACACCAAGTCACTTGGCTCTGTCATAACCTCACATGGTCTCTCCTATCATTGCTATGCAGACGACACACAATTAATCTTCTCCTTTCCCCCTTCTGATGACCAGGTGGCGAATCGCATCTCTGCATGTCTGGCAGACATATCAGTGTGGATGACGGATCACCACCTCAAGCTGAACCTCGGCAAGACGGAGCTGCTCTTCCTCCCGGGGAAGGACTGCCCGTTCCATGATCTCGCCATCACGGTTGACAACTCCATTGTGTCCTCCTCCCAGAGCGCTAAGAACCTTGGCGTGATCCTGGACAACACCCTGTCGTTCTCAACTAACATCAAGGCGGTGGCCCGTTCCTGTAGGTTCATGCTCTACAACATCCGCAGAGTACGACCCTGCCTCACACAGGAAGCGGCGCAGGTCCTAATCCAGGCACTTGTCATCTCCCGTCTGGATTACTGCAACTCGCTGTTGGCTGGGCTCCCTGCCTGTGCCATTAAACCCCTACAACTCATCCAGAACGCCGCAGCCCGTCTGGTGTTCAACCTTCCCAAGTTCTCTCACGTCACCCCGCTCCTCCGCTCTCTCCACTGGCTTCCAGTTGAAGCTCGCATCTGCTACAAGACCATGGTGCTTGCCTACGGAGCTGTGAGGGGAACGGCACCTCAGTACCTCCAGGCTCTGATCAGGCCCTACACCCAAACAAGGGCACTGCGTTCATCCACCTCTGGCCTGCTCGCCTCCCTACCACTGAGGAAGTACAGTTCCTGCTCAGCCCAGTCAAAACTGTTCGCTGCTCTGGCCCCCCAATGGTGGAACAAACTCCCTCACGACGCCAGGACAGCGGAGTCAATCACCACCTTCCGGAGACACCTGAAACCCCACCTCTTTAAGGAATACCTAGGATAGGATAAGTAATCCTTCTCACCCCCCCCTCCTAAAAGATTTAGATGCACTATTGTAAAGTGGCTGTTCCACTGGATGTCATAAGGTGAATGCACCAATTTGTAAGTCGCTCTGGATAAGAGCGTCTGCTAAATGACTTAAATGTAAATGTAAAGGGGGAGACACTATACCCAAACTGTTACAGACTTATATATATCCTACCCTGCCTTTCTAAAGTCTTTGAAATCCAAGTTAATAAACAGATTACAGACCATTTCGAATCCCACCGTACCTTCTCCACTATGCAATCTGGTTTCCGAGCTGGTCATAGATGCACCTCAGCCACGCTCAAGGTATAAAACGATATCATAACCGCCATTGATAAAAGACAATACTGTGCAGCCATCTTCATTGACCTGGCCAAGGATTTTGAATCTGTCAATCGCCGTTTTCTTATCGGCATACTCAACAGCCTTTGTTTCTCAAATGACTGCCTCGCCTGGTTTACCAACTACTTCTCAGATAGTGTTCAGCGTGTCAAATCAGAGGGCCTGTTGTCTGGACCTCTGGCAGTCTCTATAAGTGTGCCACAGGGTTCAATTCTCGGGCCGACTCTTTTCTCTGTATATATCAATGATGTCGCACTTGCTGATGGTGATTCTCTGATACACCTCTATGCAGACAACACCATTCTGTATACTTCTGGCCCTTCTTTGGACACTGTGCTATCAAAGCTCCAGACAAGCTTAAATGCCATACAACTCTCCTTCCGTGGCCTCCAACTGCTCTTAAATGCAAGTAAAACCAAATGCATGTTCTTCAACCGATCGCTGCCCGCACCCGCCCGCCCATCTAGCATCACTACTCTGGACGGTTCTGACTTAGAATATGTGTACAACTACAAATACCTAGGTGTCTGGTTAGACTGTAAACTCTCCTTCCAGACTCACATTAAGCATCTCCAATCCAAAATGAAATATAGAATTGGCTTCCTATTTCACAACAAAGCATCCTTCACTCATGCTGCCATACATACCCCGTAAAACTGACTATGCTACCGATGTCGGCGATGTCATTTACAAAATAGCCTCCAACACTCTACTCAGCAAATTGGATGTAATCTATCACAGTGCCATCTGTTTTGTCACCAAAGCTCCATATACCACCCACCACTGCGACCTGTATGCTCTCGTTGGCTGGCCCTCGCTTCATATTCGTCGCCAGACCCACTGGCTCCAGATCATCTATAAGTCTTTGCTTATAGCCCAACCGTATCTCAGCTCACTGGTCACGATAACAACACCCACCCGTAGCACACACTCCAGCAGGTATATTTCACTGGTCACCCCCAAAGCCAACTCCTCTTTGGCTGCCTTTCCTTCCAGTTCTCTGCTGCCAGTGACTGGAACAAATTGCTAAAATCTCTGAAGCTGGAGTCCCTCACTAACTTTAAGTATCAGCTGCCAGAGCAGCTTACTGATCATTGCACCTGTACACAGCCATTCTGAAAATCATCCACCCAACTACCTCATCCCCATATTGTTATTTATTTTTCGCTCCTTTGTACTCCAGTATCTCTACTTGCACATTCATCTTCTGCACATATATAACTCCACTGTTAATGCTAAATTGTAAGTATTTTGCCACTATGGCCTATTTATTGCCTTACCTCCCAAATCTTACTGCATTTGCACACACTGTATATAGACTTTTCTATTGTGTTATTGACTGTAAGTTTGTTTATTCCATGTGTTGTTTATGTCGCACTGATTTGCTTTATCTTGGCCAGGTCGCAGTTGTAAATGAGAACTTGTTCTCTCACTGTCCTACCTGGTTAAATAAAGGTGAAATAAATAATTGTAAAAAATAATTAAATTGGAAACATACATGTTTGTCTTCTTCTAATGCCTCTTAAGGGGATTGTATTCTAAAAGTAACTGAACAGATTATGTTACTGAGTTTGGGTTATCCAAATGTTACGTTACTGATTTACAATTTTGGACAGATAACTAGTAACTGTAACAGATTACGTTTAGAAAGTAACCTACCCAACCCTGCCACCTACATATTGTTAGTTGAAGGTAGTTGTGTAAAGCAATGTACCATTGGAATGGTCCTCCGCTGACTTAAACAGGCCTGCATGTTTGTCCCAGAGAGAGAAGAGCTCAAACTGAAGCCGAGCCAGGGAGATCTGCTGTGTAACTCTATAATGACAGTTATACAGTCCTAATCACTGTAATTATCTTTGATTTACTAAAGCCTCCACACTTTTAATTGAGTGGACAAGTTTAGCTGTTTTGGACGGTCGGATCCTCTGTCTACAGTTTTCAGTCTCATCTCCAGATGCTGTGTCGAAGCTGCAAAGTGGAGGATCTGCACAGGTAGCACTAACCCTGTACATTCTGGCGATGCAAAAACTCTTTACTGCCCTAACAATGATAGATTGCTGTATGCCTTTTGTACATTTAAAAACATGCAACTATTTAACCAAATTAGATTGTTTGAGCTATTTCATAAGCACAGCTCAACTTTCCCTTCTGATTCATAATGTACATAACAATGTTATCAATGTATCATTCACAAATAGAATCCATACAAATATGTATACTCACTTCAGATGTGGTAAACAATTCGGGTGTTAACAATTCCATATTTCATATTTACATTTCTGGGGAATTTCTAGGCCCAATATCTCAATGCAAATGTTATGAGTTCTATTTTCTTAGGCGTGAACATAGGACGTATTATCATCAAAGATCAGACTTGTTTGACGTGCCAATCTAAATGTTGCTATAACCCCTGATGGAAAACTTATTCCGTGCTTCTTTATGACTTACAAGGGCGCAAGGTTGTCAGAGGAGAAAAGGAAATTGACAAATAAACACCATTTCATGATATAATAAAATATACATTATATTTATATTAGAACATAAAGCTCAGAGCCAGGTAATAACCATCAAACAAAAACCAAGTGGGGGAACGAAAGAGTAACAGTAAAGGTTAGTTGGGTGGCCTTTATAGATCGGCTTGTCTGGGTAGGGGGGCGGGAGGGGGGGGGCTGAGGGGGGCTGCTGAACTTCACTTTCTATTAGTGGCCGACAGGGGGACGCTGCTTCAGCCGCCGATCAATAGGCTGAAGGACAAGGGTGTCAGAAAAATGAAAGACCTTTCTCTCTGCTGGCAAACGTGTCTCCGAGAGACAGAAGAAAGGAACACAGGGGGGAGTGTCACAGAACTCAGTTATCTCCAAGGGGGGTCAGTGATTGAAGGGCTCCATTTTGGAGGGCTCTGTGGTCCTGATCCTGCTCTCTCAGACGTCTTCTGTCGGTGTGCGCTATGTCTCTGTGTCTCCGTCCGAGGATTAGTTTGTTCCTCCTACTCAAGACCCTGATGTCTCATTGGGAAACATGGATAGGAACTTCAGCATACACTGTGCTGGCTTAGCTGAGTGGTTACAGTATAAAATGCACCACCCACTTCCTCACTAAAGAGACTTTTGACTCTGTGTAAAATTTGCGTGTCATCCTTAAAGGAAAATTGGACCTAAAAACTATATTTTTGGATTTATTTAATTAGTCCTTTGTTGACCTAGTCCCAAAAGGTTTTGCTTATCAGAAATCAAGTTTTCAAGATGTGTAACTTTCAAAATACATCCCTGTATGATGCATTATGCATTAACATAACATAACATCGTATGATGCAAAATGCATCACACAGGGATGACTTCTGTAGCACAGTTTTCCACTGAAAGGTCAGTGTAGTTGTCTGTAAAAGGTGCCTCTTATACTAGTGGTTACTCTCTTAGGCTACTGGTTCTCTCTTTCCCTCTCTCCCTTGTTCTTTCTGTCTCTCGCTCTTTCTCTCTATCTCCCTCTCTCCTCTCTCCTCTCTCTCGCCCTTGTTTTTCTGTCTCTCTTTCTCTCTCTCCCCCTCTCTCCTCTCACTCTCCCTTGTTCTTTCTGTGTCTGTCTCTATCTCTTTCCCTCTCTCCTCTCTCTATTCTTAAGTGAAAAAAAGCACCACAAGCTCTGCCTTCCCTGATATATACTGTACCTGTAAATATAACTAAATGCAAAAGAACCTGTCATATGAAGGCTTACACAGAAAAATCAACAACAATCATTTCCATAATATGTTCTATTTGATGGTGTGCGTGGTTGATATGTGAGACCGGAGGACCCTGCTTCTAGTCAACAAAGTTCTCTGTCTGACAAGCGCTATTATTTTTATGGATATTATGAGAGGAAGGGATAAAATGCACATAATTAGCCATCCCAGCTATAATCTCATTGATTTGTCCTCACCTCTGTGGGCCAGCCTTTTACCTTTGCTTCAACATAAAAACCACAGAGGAGAGGAGAGGAGAGGAGGTGTGCGTGCGTGTGTGTGTGTGTGTGTGTGTGTGTGTGTGTGTGTGTGTGTGTGTGTGTGTGTGTGTGTGTGTGTGTGTGTGTGTGTGTGTGTGTGTGTGTGTGAGTGTGTGTGTTTTGTTGTGTCTAACACATGTTAAATAATGTACCTCCAACACATGTTAAATAATGTCAAAGTTAAATAATGTACCTCCAACACATCAAAGTGTGTGTGTGTACCTCCAACACATGTGTACCTCCAACACATGTGTGTGCGTGTGTGCGTGTGTGAGACATTTATACAATCCAACACATCAACGGAAGGGTAATAATGAGTTAAATAAGTGTATTATTAGTTAAATAATGTACCTCCAACACATTTTGTTAGATCATTTCATCGTTAAATAATGTACCTCCAACACATCAAAGTCTAACACATCAAAGTTAAATAATGTACCTCCA
This sequence comes from Oncorhynchus keta, assembly GCF_023373465.1. Classification (NCBI taxonomy): domain Eukaryota; kingdom Metazoa; phylum Chordata; class Actinopteri; order Salmoniformes; family Salmonidae; genus Oncorhynchus; species Oncorhynchus keta. Next base: position 15,122,972 of record NC_068456.1, read on the forward strand.
ACACATCAAAGTTAAATAATGTACCTCCAACACATCAAAGTTAAATAATGTATCCTCCTCCAACACATCAAAGTTAAATAATGTACCTCCAACACATCAACGTTAAATAATGTACCTCCAACACATCAAAGTTAAATAATGTACCTCCAACACATCAAAGTTAAATAATGTACCTCCAACACATCAAAGTTAAATAATGTACCTCCAACACATCAACGTTAAATAATGTACCTCCAACACATCAACGTTAAATAATGTACCTCCAACACATCAAAGTTAAATAATGTACCTCCAACACATCAAAGTTAAATAATGTACCTCCAACACATCAAAGTTAAATAATGTACCTCCAACACATCAAAGTTAAATAATGTACCTCCAACACATCAAAGTTAAATAATGTACCTCCAACACATCAAAGTTAAATAATGTACCTCCAACACATCAAAGCTAAATAATGTACCTCCAACACATCAACGTTAAATAATGTACCTCCAACACATCAAAGTTAAATAATGTATCTCCAACACATCAAAGTTAAATAATGTACCTCCAACACATCAAAGTTAAATAATGTACCTCCAACAACACATCAACGTTAAATAATGTACCTCCAACACATCAAAGTTAAATAATGTACCTGCAACACATCAAAGTTAAATAATGTACCTCCAACACATCAAAGTTAAATAATGTACCTCCAACACATCAAAGTTAAATAATGTACCTCCAACACATCAAAGTTAAATAATGTACCTCCAACACATCAAAGTTAAATAATGTATCCTCCAACACATCAAAGTTAAATAATCTCCAAAACTTAAATAATGTATACCTCCAACACATCAAAGTTAAATAATGTACCTCCAACACATCAACGTTAAATAATGTACCTCCAACACATCAAAGTTAAATAATGTACCTCCAACACATCAAAGTTAAATAATGTACCTCCAACACATCAAAGTTAAATAATGTACCTCCAACACATCAAAGTTAAATAATGTACCTCCAACACATCAACGTTAAATAATGTACCTCCAACACATCAAAGTTAAATAATGTACCTCCAACACATCAAAGTTAAATAATGTACCTCCAACACATCAACGTTAAATAATGTACCTCCAACACATCAAAGTTAAATAATGTACTCCAACACATCAAACTTAAATAATGTATCTCCAACACATCAACGTTAAATAATGTACCTCCAACACATCAACGTTAAATAATGTACCTCCAACACATCAACGTTAAATAACATCAACGTTAAATAATGTACCTCCAACACATAAATAATGTACCTCCAACACATCAAACGTTAAATAATGTATCCTCCAACACATCAAAGTTAAATAATGTACCTCCAACACATCAACGTTAAATAATGTACCTCCAACACATCAAAGTTAAATAATGTACCTCCAACACATCAAAGTTAAATAATGTACCTCCAACACATCAAAGTTAAATAATGTACCTCCAACACATCAAAGTTAAATAATGTACCTCCAACACATCAACATTTGCTGTTATGAGTGATTGTTTCCCTGCTTTTAACCTAAAGAACAATGCTTCTGCTCTGGCTGTGGTCCATGCTAAACTGATTCAAATGTTTATTACCACTAGTCCACAAGTCTTTTATTAGAGGCTGTACAGTCCACCCCATACAGTTAAACATAGGCTGAACATGACCTACAGCAGTGGTCACGAACCAGTGCATCTTCAAGTCATTCCTAGTCGATCACCAAACCTTTCTGTAGAAAAGCCAACGATAAAGCCTTGCACTCTTATTTAATTGATTTGTGTTGCGATGATGGCGGCAGGTGCACTTGATTCAGAAAACCTACATGCCGGGTAGACAAAGTGTTTCCATTTTAAACCATTTCATTTGTATGAAGGGATAAACTCCTCCCACCCGGCGGACCAGGAGAGCTGTGGCTAAATCAAGTATGCCTACTGCACTGGCCAATCGGATAGCTCAAATCATTCTAGTGCCGCAAAAAGTTTGATACTAGCCTACATGAGATTTCATAACTTTTTAAATCATGACCAGAGAGAGACTGTCAAAAATACAGCAAAGAGCTGCAGTTCAATGAGTGAGTTCAAGTAAGTTTTAATTCAGCACTGTCATCACTGTTTTTATTCAATACTTTCACAAAACACAAAACGCACTTCTCCCTACTTCCACTCGCGCTGCAGCTGCAATGAGATAGTAGACAAGTGTATCGATAGAATGACGTTTTTATTATTAGCGGCTCGTTGTCTATTTTAATATGGAGGAATAGTTCACTTTGTTAAGTCATAGGAAAAACAACAATGCGATGTGACTGGAGTTTCGCCATCAGGTGGAAGATGGTGTCCCCTCTCTCTGGTCAGTCTCACTGGAAGAAAGGAGAGATTTACATTTATGCTCAGCTGTGTGTCTCACAGGTGATAAAACAACTGATCTATTTTGTTATAAAGCTTGAGTTTTGAGATATAATATGGTCTGAGAAGAACAATATTGTAAAGCCAAGCAAAGCCAATATGCTGTGATAATGTATTAGGCCTAATGCTCAAACCTCATTCCTACAGAACTTACACTTTTTAGTCAAGTAAACAAAGCAAAAAATCTTGAAAAGGTTGGCGACCACTGGCTTACAGCATCCATTCCCACGCACAAACAGACACACACACACACACACACACACACACACACACACAATAACTGCAAAACATATGAACACACACACACAGACACACACACACACAATAACTGCAAAACATATGAACACACGCACGTACACACACACACACACAATAACTGCAAAAATAAGAACACACACACACACACACAATAACTGCAAAACATATGAACACATGCACACACACACACACACACACACACACACACTAACTGCAAAACATATGAACACACGCACGTACACACACACACACACAATAACTGCAAAAAATAAGAACACACACACACACACACACAATAACTGCAAAACATATGAACACATGCACGTACACACACACACACACAATAACTGCAAAACATATGACACACACACACACACACACACACACACACACACACACACACACACACACACACACACAAACTGCAAAACATATGAACACATGCACACACACACACACACACACACACACACACACACACACAATAACTGCAAAACATATGAACACATGCACACACGCACACACACACAGACGCACACACACACACACACATATGTGCCCTTTCCTTGCAGATACATTCTAAGCACTGTAATCTCGTGTGGACTGGCACATTCCTCTCTGGCCACAGCAGCACATGGTGCTCTCTAATAAACTGGTCTTGGGCAGAGGGCCAGGCTGGGGGACCGGATCAGGCCTGGCTCTGAGTGGTTAGACCAGAGCCTAACCTCCCCTTTATCCCCTGCCAGCCCAGCCATAGTGTAATGTGGCTGAGGCTGCACTCTGGGCTTTATGGGCCCTTCACTGGAACCCAGGACTTATGGAACCAGACCAGCGCTTTAAAGTTCTTACTGCAATCCACTGCCGAATGTTGGTGCCCACCCGTTTGCCTGCACACATATATGCACAGTCACAAACAGAAACACACTTTCTCGCAAGTAGCCTAGTGGTTAAAGATTAGGGCCAGTAACTGGAAGGTTGCTGGATCACATCCCCGAGCTGACAAGGTAAAAATCTGTTGTTCTGCCCCTGAGCAAGGCAGTTAACCCACTGTATCCCGTGCACTGAAGATGTGGATGTCGATTAAGGCAGACCCCCGCACCTCTCTGATTCAGAGGGGTTGGGTTAAATGCGGAAGACACATTTCAGTTGAATACATTCAGGTGGACAACTGACTTGGTATCCCCCTTTCTTTAAAACTATTGCATAAGTCTTCACTGATAGCTCTGGAATTTACAGCTAGAACGTTAAGGCATTTACTCAGCCCACCTCTTTCCTCAGTCGAACATCCCGGACTACATTGACCCTGTGTCTAAGGGATGCTGACCAACTGTTGCCCTTTCCTATCTACACACACATACACATACACACACACATACACACACAGCGGGCTCACAGTCTGACCCGAGGCCTCAGCCCCTTTCACCTCAACACCAACTCCTTTTCATTCACAGCCACTCCTCCCTTACCCTCCTTGTCTCCCACCCTCAGCAAGCAAATGTAGTACTTTAATTGGCATTCTCTCTTCACCCCCTCCCCCCTTCACTCCCTCTATCCCGCTCTCCTAGCTTCCGCTATAGCCACTTGTCTCCTTAGGACGCTGTGCTGCTGTCAGAGTGTCTTAATGTAGTCTTCATCTGAAGAGAAGAGGGCCCCATAAAGCAGCTCTCAGCACTGTCTACTAGCCTGTTCCTTTCTATTTGTCCCTGCCCTCCTCTGCTCCCTCCCTCCTTTCCTCCCCCTCTCTTTTGTGTTGCGATATGAATGCACTTTGATGCTTAGGAACTAGGCTCTGACATGAGCAGCCACCGCCTGCCCTTGTTAAGCCCATAATTAGCCTGTCCTCCTTATTTATCAGGCAAGTACAAATTAGCCCCCTCTCTTCCAGGCACACTGGTCATGACAAACTCTCTCTCTCTCTGTGTCTGTCTGTCTGTCTGTCTGTCTGTCTGTCTGTCTCTCTCTCTCGCTGTCTCTCTCTCTCTCTCTCGCTGTCTCTCTCTTTCTCTCTCTCTCTTTCTCTCTGTGTCTGTCTGTCTGTCTGTCTGTCTGTCTGTCTGTCTGTCTCTCTCTCTCGCTGTCTCTCTCTCTCACTCTCTCTCTCGCTGTCTCTCTCTCTCTCTCTCTGTCTGTCTGTCTGTCTGTCTCTCTCTCTCGCTGTCTCTCTCTCTCTCGCTCTCTCTCTCTCTCTCTCTCTCTCGCTGTCTCTCTCTCTCTCGCTGTCTCTCTCTCTCTCTCGCTGTCTCTCTCTCTCTCGCTCGCTGTCTCTCTCTCTGTTAATCTCAGTGTGTGCGTATCTGGGTGTGTATTTGCATGCACGTGTGTGTGGCCTTGTCTGTGCTTGAGTTTAAAGCAGGGTCGTGGGGATGTGAGACGGAGCACAAAGGCCAGGGAAGCGCTGCTCTGACACTCGGGCAGTACTGGAGACAGCTAAAGAATAGCCAGGCCCCCAGATGAATAGCTCTCATTAGGGAATATACAGAATGGCACAGCAAGGAGGAGGGAGAAAGGAGTCGATGGAAGGAAGGATTGGAGAAAGGGAAGAGAAGAAACATGAAAAAGAACAAGATTAGAACCACAAAATGAACAGATTTAAACTCAAGAAGGTTATAATCCCAACAACAAACGTAGCATGATGATGATGTTGATGACGATGCCAATGATGATGGTAATGAAGATAAAAATTAGTGTAGTACTGATAGAAATAGCCAATGAATTAGACTATAAATGAAACTATTACTATCCAATAATGCTTTTGAATGCTAATAGTACTACTATAATACTGCTGTCCATAAAGTACTAGCTAGCTACAGTAAGGGCGATGCAAGTGGAGGTTTGATACGGTCTCCAACTTGCCCTTTACAGTCAGTTAACTGACTCATAAATAGGCTGTGTTGCTTAATGTAATGATAAACTGTAAAGATTATGGTTCTGATGAGTTGATCTCTCTCTCCCTCTCTCTCTCTCTCTGTATGTTTAGAGTGAGAGCTGAACCATAAATACTAGGGGAGGATGTCTTTCTCTGCCTCTTCATGTGCTCCTCGCTGGCATACCATAATACCATAATAACAAGGATAAAGACAAATTATAAATTTGCTGTGTGTTTGTGGTCACAATCTTTGTGCAAAGGAGAGCACATGGGTACATAATGGAGATATATATCTCTCTCTCACACTAATTTACCCTCTCTTTCCGTTCTTCATTCTCTCTGCTTCCACTTTCATCTTTTTATTTAGAAAAATGGCTGCCATATTAAACCCTGACCTCCCCCCACCCCACCAAGAAAGACACATGCACGCACGCTCACACACACACACGTACATACACACTCACATGTACAGTCACACATATGCACGCACACACGCACACTCTCTCACTCTCTACCTCTCTTTCTCCCACACACCGTCCTCGAAGTGCAATGTCTTCTTTAGGCAGAACAAAAACGCATTTCCCTGCAGAAAACAGGAGTGCCTCATTCAGGTGGGTACCCCCTCACTCCCCTCCTCCCTCCTCACCCCATGTGCCCCCTAAGTGCCTCTGTCTTAATAGGGATGTAAATAAGTTCAGACAGTTGTAGACCTTTGTCTGGCGGTCCCCTCTGGAGAGGCATCATGAGGGTCTGTCTTTGTCCACATTTCCTTCTCCTGCCACGGGATGGAAAGAGTTTTCAGCCTTTCAGACCATCCACCCAGGGCCGGCTTAATGTAGGGGCTTAATACAGAGGCTGAAGCCCCTGGGCCCAGGCCCATAGGGGGCCCAAGAGGCAAAAAAGGGACATTTATACAGTATATATTATATATGTAGAAGACAGTGCCATCAGAAAGTATTAACACCCCTTGACTTTTCAACATTTTGTTATATTATAGCCTGATTTGAAAATGGATTAAATGTAGATTTTTTTCTCCCACTAGCTTACACACAGTACCCCATATTGCCAAAGTGGAATTATGTTTTTAGACATTTTTACAAATGAATTAGAAATGAAAAGCTGGAATATTTTTTTTTTTGTGTTGTTTAAAAAAAATATTACCCCGTTTTCTCCCCAATTTCGTGGTATCCAATTGTTTTTAGTAGCTACTATCTTGTCTCATCGCTACAACTCCCGTACGGGCTCGGGAGAGACAAAGGTTGAAAGTAATGCGTCCTCCGATACACAACCCAACCAAGCCGCACTGCTTCTTAACACAGCGCGCATCCAACCCGGAAGCCAGCCGCACCAATGTGTTGGAGGAAACACAGTGCACCTGGCAACCTTGGTTAGCACGCACTGCGCCCGGCACGCAACAGGAGTCAGGAGCAATACGTTCAGGAGGAAAAATGTGCTTATTTCTTAGGGATAGTCGTCCAGTCAGGCAGTTATAAATCATGTCACGATTGCATATTTTAGAGAAACATCAAATGTCGCTACATATACGTGTTTTATATCGACTGAAAGCTTAAATTCTTGTTAATATGACTGCACTGTCCAATTTACAGTAGCTATTACTGCAAAAAAAATGCCATGCTATTGTTTGAAGAGAGCTCCTAACAACATATCCTAAAAAGGTCCATATAGCATGCACGATCGATTTTGTATTTCCACTCGTTCATTTTGTAAAGAAAGGAATCTGTGAAAATCTAACCCTAAACGTTATTTCAACCAGTCAAATTCCATTCATATTTATTCTTCGGAGATCCTAGAATGTAACCAGAATGTAACCAGTAACCGCTATATCTTTAGGAGTGTAGTACATTCTATAGAACACCAAATTTGGTCAGAGAGCGACGCCTTCATGGCGCGCCGATGACACGGGCAGTCTTCACTTGATTGACTGTAACTTCATCAAATAAGAACCAATCAGGGTCAAACAAAGCTAGCTAGATAGCCAATGAGATGGAATTTACGGGAGTGTGCAGAAATCTTGAGCGACAGCTGCTAACCTTGTGCGACAGCAAGCCTTTTCCTTTTGGACAAAAATGGCAAGAATATGGATAGTTAGGAAGTTATGAAAACTGGATGTTTTGCAAAAGTAGAACTTACAAAATGGCTACTAATACTGGAAAAGCTAAATCAAAGTCCAAGTTTACAGATTTGATGATATTCTTGCAGAAAAATATATTGTAAATGTAAATGCCTCCTTCACGATTTGTCCAAATGTACCTGGGCGACTTCACACTAAATGTCATGTCGCTTGCTCATACTTCAAGTTATCAGTCTGAAACTTTGCACATACACTGCTGCCCTCTTGTGGACACACTCATATTTACAACCAAAGTGATGGCTAGACCTTTCTGCGATGGTGGTAGAATTTCTTTTTTTAAACGGTTGTTTTGTTTTTTGTATTTTCTTCTACCAAATCTATTGTGTTATATTCTCCTACATTCAATTCACATTTCCACAAACTTCAAAGTGTTTCCTTTCAAATGGTACCAAGAATATGCATATCCTCGCTTCAGGGCCTGAGCGACATGCAGTTAGATTTGGGTATGCCATTTTAGGCTAATTTTTCTTTTAAAAGGGGCTATCCCCAATAAGTCATATAATAAGTTCCATGGACTCTGTGTGGAATAATACTGTTGAACATGAATTCTTATATAAATGAGGTATTTCTGTATTTCATTTTCAATACATTTGAAAAAGTTCTTAAATTATGAGGTATTGTGTGTCGATGGGTGAGAAAAAAAGATCTGTGTTTATTTTGTGTTTTATAAACAATACAAAACATACACATACAAATGACAACATCATACCAACATCAACCAACATCAACCACCTGCCCATACCCAGTAACACACACCCCCATCTCCAGCGATCGCATGGCTCCTCGCCACATGGCCTGAAACTGCACCGTTTTGTTTCTCTCCAAAGCCCACTCACTTTCAACCATTTAATAATAAATCATTACATTTCTCCATTGTGTTAATGATGGCTGATTCATTGATTTCAATGTTTTTAGTGTACGTGTTTTTCAAGATGAGTGATGAGAAAATAGTCATCCAACCAATCAGGTATCTCACTACAACCTATTTATTTTATTTTTACCTTTATTTTACCAGGCAAGTCAGTTAAGAACAAATTCTTATTTTCTATGACAGCCTAGGAACAGTGGGAACTGCCTGTTCAGGGGCAGAACGACAGATTTGTGCCTTGTCAGCTCAGGGGTTTGAACTTGCAACCTTCCAGTTACTAGTCCAACGCTCTAACCACTAGGCTACCCTGCCGCCCCTATGCCTGTCTTGAAATATGCACAGACGGAATAAAGGTAAGGTAAGTCTTGATTCTTTTTAAGTTGGATATGCTCTCTGCAAGGTTTTATGTATCTTCCCTATCATTCCCTCAAGGTTGCTCTGATTCCCAAATGATTTCATATCGAAATGTTGTACTATGTAACTTTTAAGATGCATGTATTTGAAACTATTGGTCAGTCCAAAGTCGGTCAGTCCAAAATGACCTTTTCATTTTGTTATGGAAATAAATGATTTCCGGTTACCAAGTCATTTCCGGTTCCTGTTGCCTTTAATTTTCCATGTGGACCAAATGATTGGTGAATTCTGAAAAGCTTTCCAAGGATAGTTCCATAAGGTATAGGGTCTGAATACTTCCTGAATGCGCTGTATATGATTCATTATTTTACTGCAATCACAGACTCAGGAGCCCAATTTCAACGAGTGTAGACAGCCTGCTGCCGCCATGCTAAACATCAGGTGGGGGGAAAGAGATGAGGTAGGGGGTCCACATGGGCCTTGGTTGTATAGCTGATTCAGGACCGGCGGTAGCCTTTTGGGGGCCTTAAACAAGATTTGGTTGGGATCCCTCCCACCTTACGGGCATAATACTAGTTGCCCCCCTCTTGACGGCAATTCTGCACATTTTGCCATGGGGCGTAGAGAACAGTTTGCAGATTTAAAACGCATTTTGCCATGGGGTGTAGAGAACAGTTTGCAGATTTAAAACACATTTTGCCATGGGGCGGAGAGAACAGTTTGCAGGTTTAAAACACATTTTGCCATGGAGCGTAGAGAACAGTTTGCAGATTTAAAACACATTTTGCCATGGGGCGAAGAGAACAGTTTGCAGATTTAAAACACATTTTGCCACGGGGCGTAGTAAACAGTTTGCAGATTTAAAACACATTTTGCCATGGGGCGAAGAGAACAGTTTGCAGATTTAAAACACATTTTGCCATGGGGCGTAGAGAACAGTTTGCAGATTTAAAACACATTTTGCCATGGGGCGTAGAGAACAGTTTGCAGGTTTAAAACACATTTTGCCACCGGGCGTAGAGAACAGTTTGCAGATTTAAAACACATTTTGCCATGGGGCGTAGAGAACAGTTTGCAGATTTAAAACACATTTTGCCACGGGGCGTAGAGAACAGTTTGCAGATTTAAAACACATTTTGCCATGGGGCGGAGAGAACAGTTTGCAGATTTAAAACACGTTTTGCCATGGGGCGTAGAGAACAGTTTGCAGATTTAAAACACATTTTGCCATGGGGCGTAGAGAACAGTTTGCAGATTTAAAACACATTTTGCCATGGGGCGTAGAGAACAGTTTGCAGTTTTAAAACACATTTTCTGCAATTGTACACATCTTGACTTGGAGAGGAGAGTCATTTTATCAGGTTTAAAGCTAATTACCTGCAATTCTACGTGTCCTGCGTGCCTGGTCGGTATTCAGCCATGATTGCTACAAGTTTAGATAGCTGGATAGACTAATTTACCAATCTAAAAATGGTTAGCTGACATGGCTAATTGAGTGACTATATCACTAGCCACTTTAAACAATGCTACCTTATATAATGTTACTTACCCTACATTATTCATCTCATATGCATACGTATATACTGTACTCTATATCATCGACTGCATCCTTATGTAATACATGTATCACTAGCCACTTTAACTATGCCACTTTGTTTACTTTGTCTACATACTCATCTCATATGTATATACTGTACTCGATACCATCTACTGTATGCTGCCCTGTACCATCACTCATTCATATATCCTTATGTACATATTCTTTATCCCCTTACACTGTGTATAATACAGTAGTTTTGGAATTGTTAGTTAGATTACTTGTTGGTTATCACTGCATTGTCGGAACTAGAAGCACAAGCATTTCGCTACACTCGCATTAACATCTGCTAACCATGTGTATGTGACAAATAAAATTTGATTTGATTTGAGACTTACAAAACAAGAGAAGAACTGGTGATGCACAAGCAAATGTTGAAATTGCGCCTTGTGTATTCTACTATTCTAACTCTCAACAGTAAGTTAAGACCTCTACTGAGTTCCAAAACCAATCAAAGCCCCGGGGCCTATGATTTGGTCATCCGGCCCTGCCCCCACATCTGAAAAACAGCTTGTTTTCTCCCTGTTCTATGGTGATAGAACTTGCAGTTAATGTGTGTGTGTGTGTGTGTGTGTGTGTGTCATCACCCATTCCCTGTTTATTAATAAAGAAATACAAATGTCTGATTTCTAACTAACATGAGGTATCATTTTTTTATTATAATAATGACACCATGCTTTGTGGATGATATAGTACACAGTGCATGAGATAGTTGTCATCCCCAATTATGTTAGTGAAACATTGTAGGACTAATTGCAGGGGTCGGCTTGCCAAATGCAGATGAACAGTTTCACAATCATAATTCAAGGCAATTTTGGCTGAATCGATGGAGGTGTGAAACAATGAAATAATGTAATAAACAAGGATTGTATCCAAAACCACAAAGTAATCCCACATAATCATGACAGTTGTTGTATTTAGTGGACACACAGGGTCCAGAACGATGCGTATGATGATCAGTGTCATTAGGTTCATTCAGCAGCATTAGCCCTATTCCCCCACTGATTGAGCGCACACACACACACCACATTGGTTGGTCCAGCTTGGCACGAGCACCGTGCGGAATATGTTAGTGTGTTGGTTGTTGAGGGCAGAGGGACGTGCTGCTTTAAATGCCCTAATAATGGTTTATTATTGTTGGATCCCCAGGGTAGCACTTTATGGAAATGACTGTATTTGCAATGGAATGGAAATAAAGTGTGAATAGAAAATGTGCCTCTGTGTCCACCTTGCTGTTTTACAGTGTGCAGCAATGGTACTGTACCTTTGGAAACAAAAACGGTTTCATACCCGTATGGTGGACAACAATGTTTTTTACTCACAAACAAATCCACTCTGTACACATGGCTTTTTTCCCGTGGAAATAGTAGGTATCTCAAAAAGGGTTAGTCTGTGGATGTAACATTGTCCAAAACAATGAAACATTGACCAACTAGTTAAGCAAATGACAGTACTGACAGATATTCAAACAAGTCAATAGATATATGAGGAGTCCCTGGCTTGCTTCAACATGTTTTCTTGTCTCTCAGTCTTGATGACTATCTAGTCAGTTTGATTTAGGCAAGCGAGAAGGCATGCTGCAATGGTGCTTGGAAGCATAAGCAGAACTTGGTGAACCTCTGCATAGCTCTGTGCACTTAAACGACAAGCGCTGTTAAGTTCACTGACCTCATAGTGAGGAGATCTCTGAAGAAAAATGTTCAGACTCTGAGGATTCCATTCCAGATCCAAACCCTAGTGGTTTTGGCCCAGGAGATGTGTGTCTTTCTGTCTGTCTGGGGTGTCTGCAGGAGGATCCAGGTCACGGCCCAGAAAGGAGACTCTGACAGACTTCTCGACTAACCTGGCCCAACCAAACCTGGCCTCAGTGAACCCCATCAGACCACATTGGAACTCTGTGGACTGCACCAGACTGCTTCAGACTACCTTGGACTACACCACACTACCTCAGCTCTATGGGGGAAAAAAAATGCAACGCCGAGAGAGAGAGAGAGAGAGAGAGAGAGAGAGAGAGAGAGAGAGAGAGAGAGAGAGAGAGAGAGAGAGAGAAAGGAAGGAAGGAAGGAGGAGAAAGATAGGTAGATGGGGGGACAGAGAAGTGGAGGACGGCATGCGAGTGGGGGGGGATACAGCCATTGCATGAAGAGCGGCGCTAGGCAGCCAGCGGAACTGTAATTAATGAACAAGTTTCTCATGATTAACTTTTATTAAGCGATACTCCTGAGTCCGCCAGCCGCCAGGTAATGAACGCGTCCTGGATAGAAGGACAGAGGAGACAGCACTCTCCGTTCACCGCCCGTAAAACTGCCCCACACACACCCATAAAACACACTACTGTATAAGGCCTATAGATGTGTCATACCTGCTAATGGAGGAATATCATTCACCACTGTATGTGTAAACATTAGTATGCAGCCAGGAACCTCTTAAAGATTGTATGCTGTAAGGTGTTTTGTATCCTGAACAAATAAGTATTACCACAACCAGCTGGACCAGATATGGCGTTTCTAAACATGTTTCCAAAAACAAGCTTTTTTTTTTTACAGAAAATACTGAAAAGAAAGAGGGCTCTATTATTTGCCAAGAAGTTAAAAAAAATACATAAAAAAAAAAAGATAATAGTGAGAAAAATGGCAACGGTAAAGACATGTTGTAAGATTTTTGCATCTCAACCGTGACTTTATTTGAAACTACACTTTTCAACTCCTTTACAAAACATTTAATGACTGTGGCCATAGAAGCAGAGACCAAAAGCTCTTCTCGTCCAGGCTCAAACCCACCAGGATGCATGGCTTTTCGGAATAATACAATCACATTTCAAAATTGAGGCTTACCAAATATAATAAACATAAATCCTGCCTGCTAATACCTTGCGGAACACCTTAAACATACAGCATAAAGCAGGTATGGTCTTTTTTCGCTTGCACCTCATAAAGTAGCATTAGCAGTTAGCGAGGGGGCTTGGAGTCTCATCCGGGTGGGTTTAGGCCCTGTGTGTTAGCTAGCATGTCGGCTAGCCAGCATTATTAGAAAGACATCTGCTTTACACTTCCTACTCTCCAGTGCATACAATACCATGACAACCACCCTCTCTCTCTCCAGCAGTACTCCAAGTCTGTCCGAAGACTCCTCACTCTACAATGTGCTGGGGACTGACTGACTACTCACCTCACACAGGAAGACAGAGATATTGTGGGGTAAAAAAGGGAGAGAAGGTAAAGACATAGGAAGAGAGATAGTGAGAGAGAAGGAAAGGGAGAGAGAGAGGTCTAAATCTACCTGAAATTCCATCTCTCTATATGTGGCTGTTCCAGTCTTTCTATCACATGACCACTCTATCCGTCTGTCTGTCTTTCCGTCCTCCTCTCTTGCATATACACAGAGCTCCTCTGTATAACAATAAAACAATGTGGTAGACCAAGCACCCTGAGCATTACAGGAGCCTAACAGGAGAATCCGTTATCCAGCAGCACTGTGGGGATGAGGGAGTGGGGAGGGTGGAGGGCTGCATGCGAGTATCGCTATTGCATCAGCCGCTGTGCCCCAAAAAATCACATCAGAGAGCAGAGACTGCTATCTGACAGCGTTCACATGAATCTGAATATGGACACTAACACTCTGTCTGATTAACGTCAATGTACATTGTGTATTTCCAAGTATACCGTCTATCTATTTTGACATCAATGACAGACTGGGATGCAATGGTGATATACTCTATTGCTTCCATACCTTTACGGACATTTGGTGGTTAAGCTTTAGATTGCTGTCCTACCTGGATATCTTCCATGCAATTCCTATTTCTGAATATCTATGTACTGGAGGCACAATGGTACTGGACCTCTGATGGATCAAAGAACAACCTCCATGGTTTTGTATGACACAAGTGGAAATTGAAAACCACACCATACATATTGCATTCCACAATGAATGGTGCACTGCTGCCGTATGCGCAGGATGCACAAGCTAAAACCCTATTTCTCGTTGATGGGTTATCCCTGTGTCCGACGTGGAGATATGTTAAAACATGAATGAAATCTAAATGAAATCTTAACTTGGTACAACCAGAGCACTGTATTGCCTCCGTGGCTAATCTGAATTAGACTGGCAGCAAGGAGATCACAGAAGTGCACCGTTTTTCATAAAGGAGCTGTTCGCCACCTAACTTGTGTCTAATATAATATCCTGGATATAAGTATCCCCCTATGTCACTGGTGGTCTGCATACAAAACAGCACATCCACTGGGTAAGCCAAGGCATCCTATCTGTGGCTACTACTGAAGTATCAATCTCATAGACAGATGTAGTCAGTGTGACTGTCTAGCACATGGTTCGTGTTATATACTGTATAAGCTAGCAGATGTCTGAGTATTGCCTTTAGTGGCTATCTGGCCAATTCAATAAGAGCAGTGTTCTATGTGATGCTGACTGCTAGGTCTGGTCATCAATAAAGTCTCTCTCCCCTGTGTCCCAGACAGTTCTATTTCACCGGCAGCTGTGGCTGAGAGAGAGTCCAGTGAGATATACACCCACGACCAACACATTTAGTCACTGGTGAAGACAATCACATCATAGGAAATTGAGGCAATGCATTCATGAAGTTTGTGTTATTTTATAGTGAGTCTTATAACCAGCATTAACTTACTCACAAATGCAATGTTTTAACCGTAAGGTCTCTTGCAAATGGGGACAACACTACAGCCTCTCGTAGACCGTCCGGGAGAAATCTAGTGTAGTAAACCATAAATCCAAGATTGGGCCATAAGTCCAAGTTTATTGACTACTCTTCTCATTATCACAAATCTGCTCCTGGCTTCAACAACTCACCACAGACATGGCTGTAAAGTCTCCTCTTCTGCCAGGGTTGGTTTCTCTCTCTCTTTTCTCTTTTCCTTTTTTTTCTCTCCATCACTCTGAGTGACGATGAAGGCAATGAACCGGACCGCGAGTCACACGGCTACGCTAGCTCGGAGATGTCATTCTCATCCTACATATTGACAAAAACAGGGATTTACACATATTAATGAATAATACACCACGACACCTAGGATGAGGTCTGAGGAAAGAAGAATATGTGTGTGGAGGGGTGTGGGGGGTTTACTCTGTATCAATTTAGTTGTTATTCCTCCGGGAATATGCTAATTCCTCTGAGTAGCTGTGTTCCTTCCCTTTGTGGCCAGTGTACCTTGTTAGGCTGTGGCCTCTTCAGTGGCAGCGAGGATAGAGAGAGGGAAAAGACACAAATAAATAAATAAAGGAGTGAAAAGGCGGAGAGGACGGGAGAGAGAAAGAGAGAGGGAGAGGGCTCGTACAGCAGCACCTTGACGCGGATGTACAGCTGCTCGCCGCGCGCCTGTCTCACCTTTCCCCTCGTCTGTCGACTGACGCGTTTGATTCTCCGCATTCATACATCAATGAGCCGAGCATGCTGACACCTCATCTCACAGCCTACTTTGGGTACGAAGGCCCTGTTTTGCATATCACAACCCACCACCACCATCCCTTTCTGACACCTTGCCCATCTTTAAAGAGAGAGGAAGAAATGCAGAGAGAGAGAGAGAGAGAGAGAGTAAAGAGGAGAGGGAGAGAAAAATACACAGACTGAGAGAGAAAGCAAAAAATGAAGGACAATGAGAGAAGAGAGAGCGAGAGAGAGAGAGAGAGTGAGTGAGTAGCGGGACATAGATGACGAGGGACAGAGCGAATGGGAAAGGGTCAGAGGGAAATCAACACATCTCCTTTATTCCTGCATCCTTTTGAATGCTTTTTTGACAGCTTTCGTTTGACCCTTCCCACCACTGCCAACACACACACACACACACACACACGCACGCACGCACGCTCACACACACACACACACACACACACACACAACATAATGGGATATTCCTATTGTGTCAAATGAAGACAACTATCTGTGCCTCTAAAACAGATCATTATGACCAGCTCATTAGTGAGCACTACTTACACTACTTACGTACAGTACTCTTCAGTCATGAATCTGCTTTCTACAGAGAAACACACTTATTATAATTCTGGACCACATGGTTGGAATGGGGAGCCTGGTACATGCAATATGACAGCTCCTGTGTTTTGATATGTATATTTCCTGGGCTTATTTCTTGTAATTGCATGCTTATTAGTTTTAATGGCTTTTAGGGAAATGTCTATAGCAATGGCACTGCTGACTTTGAAATTAGGCTTTCCTCCGTGTCTGGTCCACGAGGAATGGATGGCAGCCTATAATGTAGGCTGGCTTAAATTGGTGTATCAGATGGTAAAACTGTAGTCTATATAATGTTTATTGTAGGATCCATCTGTACATCTTTATCTACATGTTACATATAGCCAAAAGCCTGTCATGAAATATGCGCATACAGTATGTCTCTCTCTTTTTTTTATTTTTTTAAATTAGAGATGGAAATTCAGTCCTAATGCCAATGGAATGATTCCAGTTATATCTATATGTTCCTGACTTCTACATCTCATTGAGTGTTCATTATAAATGTTTCAGGAGTCGATTAAAGATTAAACGATGGGGCCTGTGCTGCGGTGGCAAGGTTTCTCTGAAAGATGCTTTCGTCCCACCACCTTACAAGCCTTCCTGCACTAACTGTTCATTAAAACCTCTCAAAGAGCAAAACTACATAGTGGTTGGCAGCAGTGGGAGGGGGTGAGTGGTGGTGGCAGCAGTGGGGGGGTGAGTGGTGGTGGCAGCAGTGGTGGTGGGCAGTGGGGGGTGAGTGGTGGTGGCAGCAGTGGGAGGGGGTGGTGGTGGCAGTGGTGAGTGGTGGTGGCAGCAGTGGGAGGGAGTGGTGGTGGCAGCAGTGGGAGGGGGTGAGTGGTGGTGGCAGCAGTGAGTGGTGGTGGCAGCAGTGGGAGTGGTGGTGGCAGCAGTGGGGGGGTGAGTGGTGGTGGCAGCAGTGGGGGGTGTGAGTGGTGGTGGCAGCAGTGAGGGGGGTGAGTGGTGGTGGCAGCAGTGTGGAGTGGGAGGTGGGAGGGTGGTGGTGGCAGCAGTGAGGGGGTGTGAGTGGTGGTGGCAGCAGTGGGAGGGGGTGTGAGTGGTGGTGGCAGCAGTGAGGGGTGTGAGTGGTGGTGGCAGCAGTGGGAGGGGGTGAGTGGTGGTGGCAGCAGTGGGGGGTGTGAGTGGTGGTGGCAGCAGTGAGGGGTGTGAGTGGTGGTGGCAGCAGTGGGAGGGTGAGTGGTGGTGGCAGCAGTGAGGGGTGTGAGTGGTGGTGGCAGCAGTGAGGGGTGTGAGTGGTGGTGGGGTGTGAGTGGTGGTGGCAGCAGTGAGGGGGTGTGAGTGGTGGTGGCAGCAGTGGGGGTGTGAGTGGTGGTGGCAGCAGTGGGGGGTGTGAGTGGTGGTTGCAGCAGTGAGGGGTGTGAGTGGTGGTGGCAGCAGTGGGAGGGGGTGAGTGGTGGTGGCAGCAGTGGGGGGTGTGAGTGGTGGTGGCAGCAGTGAGGGGTGTGAGTGGTGGTGGCAGCAGTGGGAGTGGTGGTGGCAGGTGGGAGGGAGTGGTGGTGGCAGCAGTGAGTGGTGGTGTGAGGGGTGTGAGTGGTGGTGGCAGCAGTGAGGGGGTGTGAGTGGTGGTGGCAGCAGTGGGAGGGGGGGGTGAGTGGTGGTGGCAGCAGTGAGGGGTGTGAGTGGTGGTGGCAGCAGTGAGGGGGTGTGAGTGGTGGTGGCAGCAGTGAGGGGTGTGAGTGGTGGTGGCAGCAGTTGGGGGGTGAGTGGTGGTGGCAGCAGTGTGGGGGGGGGTGAGTGGTGGTGGCAGCAGTGAGGGGGTGAGTGGTGGTGGCAGCAGTGGAGGGGGGGAGTGGTGGTGGCAGCAGTGAGTGGTGGTGGCAGCAGTGAGGGGTGTGAGTGGTGGTGGCAGCAGTGGGAGCAGTGGGGGGTGAGTGGTGGTGGCAGCAGTGAGGGGTGTGAGTGGTGGTGGCAGCAGTGGGGGTGTGAGTGGTGGTGGCAGCAGTGGGAGGGGGGTGAGTGGTGGTGGCAGCAGTGGGGGTGTGAGTGGTGGTGGCAGCAGTGGGGGGGGTGAGTGGTGGTGGCAGCAGTGGGGGGTGTGAGTGGTGGTGGCAGCAGTGAGGGGGTGTGAGTGGTGGTGGCAGCAGTGAGGGGGTGTGAGTGGTGGTGGCAGCAGTGAGGGGGTGTGAGTGGTGGTGGCAGCAGTGGTGGTGCAGTGAGGGGTGTGTGAGTGGTGGTGGCAGCAGTGAGGGGTGTGTGAGTGGTGGTGGCAGCAGTGAGGGGGGTGGTGTGGCAGAGTGGTGGTGGCAGCAGTGAGGGGGTGTGAGTGGTGGTGGCAGCAGTGAGGGGGTGTGAGTGGTGGTGGCAGCAGTGAGGGGTGTGAGTGGTGGTGGCAGCAGTGAGTGGTGGTGGGCAGTGTGAGTGGTGGTGGCAGCAGTGAGGGGTGTGAGTGGTGGTGGCAGCAGTGAGGGGTGTGAGTGGTGGTGGCAGCAGTGGGGGTGTGAGTGGTGGTGGCAGCAGTGAGGGGGGTGTGAGTGGTGGTGGCAGCAGTGAGGGGGTGTGAGTGGTGGTGGCAGCAGTGGGGGGTGTGAGTGGTGGTGGCAGCAGTGAGGGGGGTGAGTGGTGGTGGCAGCAGTGGGGGGTGTGAGTGGTGGTGGCAGCAGTGAGGGGGTGAGTGGTGGTGGCAGCAGTGGGGGGTGTGAGTGGTGGTGGCAGCAGTGGGAGTGGGGTGGCAGCAGTGGTGGTGGCAGCAGTGGGGGGTGTGGTGGTGGTGGCAGCAGTGGGAGGGGGGTGAGTGGTGGTGGCAGCAGTGGGGGGGGGTGGTGGCAGAGTGGTGGTGGCAGCAGTGAGGGGGTGTGAGTGGTGGTGGCAGCAGTGGGGGGGGGTGAGTGGTGGTGGCAGCAGTGGAGCAGTGGGGGTGTGAGTGGTGGTGGCAGCAGTGAGTGGTGGTGGCAGCAGTGGGAGGGGGGTGAGTGGTGGTGGCAGCAGTGGGGGGGTGTGAGTGGTGGTGGCAGCAGTGGGGAGGGGGGGTGAGTGGTGGTGGCAGCAGTGGGGGGTGTGAGTGGTGGTGGCAGCAGTGAGGGGTGTGAGTGGTGGTGGCAGCAGTGTGGGGGGCAGCAGTGTGAGTGGTGGTGGCAACAGTGAGGGGTGTGAGTGGTGGTGGCAGCAGTGGGGAGGGGGTGAGTGGTGGTGGCAGCAGTGGGAGTGAGTGGTGGTGGCAGCAGTGAGTGGTGGTGGCAGCAGTGAGTGGTGGTGGGGGTGTGAGTGGTGGTGGCAGCAGTGAGGGGTGTGAGTGGTGGTGGCAGCAGTGGGAGGGGGTGAGTGGTGGTGGCAGCAGTGGGGGGTGTGAGTGGTGGTGGCAGCAGTGAGGGGTGTGAGTGGTGGTGGCAGCAGTGGGGGTGTGAGTGGTGGTGGCAGCAGTGAGTGGGGTGTGAGGGGTGTGAGTGGTGGTGGCAGCAGTGGGAGGGGGTGAGTGGTGGTGGCAGCAGTGTGTGAGTGGTGGTGTGGGGTGTGGTGGTGGTGGCAGCAGTGAGTGGTGGTGGGTGTGAGTGGTGGTGGCAGCAGTGAGGGGGGTGAGTGGTGGTGGCAGCAGTTGGAGCAGTGGGGGTG
Source organism: Oncorhynchus keta (assembly GCF_023373465.1). Taxonomy (NCBI): domain Eukaryota; kingdom Metazoa; phylum Chordata; class Actinopteri; order Salmoniformes; family Salmonidae; genus Oncorhynchus; species Oncorhynchus keta. Next base: position 15,143,068 of record NC_068456.1, read on the forward strand.
AGTGGTGGTGGCAGCAGTGGGGGGTGTGAGTGGTGGTGGCAGCAGTGGGAGGGGGGGGTGAGTGGTGGTGGCAGCAGTGGGGGGGGTGAGTGGTGGTGGCAGCAGTGAGGGGGTGTGAGTGGTGGTGGCAGCAGTGGGGGGGGGTGAGTGGTGGTGGCAGCAGTGAGGGGGGTGTGAGTGGTGGGGGCAGCAGTGGGGGGTGTGAGTGGTGGTGGCAGCAGTGGGAGTGGTGGTGGGGTGAGTGGTGGTGGCAGCAGTGGGGGGGTGTGAGTGGTGGTGGCAGCAGTGGGGGGGGGTGAGTGGTGGTGGCAGCAGTGGGGGTGTGAGTGGTGGTGGCAGCAGTGGGGGTGTGAGTGGTGGTGGCAGCAGTGGGGGGTGTGAGTGGTGGTGGCAGCAGTGAGTGGGGTGGCAGCAGTGAGTGGTGGTGGCAGCAGTGGGAGGGGGTGAGTGGTGGTGTGAGGGTGGTGGTGGGCAGCAGTGGGAGGTGTGAGTGGTGGTGGCAGCAGTGAGGGGGGGTGTGAGTGGTGGTGGCAGCAGTGAGTGGGGTGTGAGTGGTGGTGGCAGCAGTGGTGGTGGTGGCAGCAGTGTGAGTGGTGGTGGCAGCAGTGGGGGTGTGAGTGGTGGTGGCAGCAGTGAGGGGTGTGAGTGGTGGTGGCAGCAGTGGTGGGGGTGGGGGGTGAGTGGTGGTGGCAGCAGTGGGGGGTGTGAGTGGTGGTGGCAGCAGTGAGTGGTGGTGGGTGTGAGTGGTGGTGGCAGCAGTGAGGGGGTGTGAGTGGTGGTGGCAGCAGTGAGTGGTGGTGGGGGGTGTGAGTGGTGGTGGCAGCAGTGAGTGGTGGTGGCAGCAGTGGGGGGTGTGAGTGGTGGTGGCAGCAGTGAGGGGGGTGTGAGTGGTGGTGGCAGCAGTGAGTGGTGGGGGGTGTGAGTGGTGGTGGCAGCAGTGGGGGTGTGAGTGGTGGTGGCAGCAGTGAGGGGGTGTGAGTGGTGGTGGCAGCAGTGGGGGGGTGTGAGTGGTGGTGGCAGCAGTGGGGGAGTGGTGTGAGTGGTGGTGGCAGCAGTGGGAGGGGGTGAGTGGTGGTGGCAGCAGTGGGGTGGTGTGGGAGGGGGTGAGTGGTGGTGGCAGCAGTGAGGGGTGTGAGTGGTGGTGGTGTGAGTGGTGGTGGCAGCAGTGAGGGGGTGAGTGGTGGTGGCAGCAGTGGGAGTGGTGGTGGCAGCAGTGGTGAGTGGTGGTGGCAGCAGTGAGGGGGGTGAGTGGTGGTGGCAGCAGTGGGGAGGGGGGTGAGTGGTGGTGGCAGCAGTGGGGGGGTGTGAGTGGTGGTGGCAGCAGTGGGGGAGGGTGAGTGGTGGTGGCAGCAGTGACGGGGTGTGAGTGGTGGTGGCAGCAGTGGGGGGGTGTGAGTGGTGGTGGCAGCAGTGGGGGGTGTGAGTGGTGGTGGCAGCAGTGTGAGTGGTGGTGGCAGCAGTGGGAGGGTGTGAGTGGTGGTGGCAGCAGTGAGAGGGTGTGTCGACATCGGAAACGAGGGGGTGGGTAGCAGGATGAGGTGATGAAGAGAGCTGACGAGGATGTGTTGTGTGTGGTGGGGAGGCGGGGGGAGTTAAAGATGGGGGTGGGCTCTGAGGTGATGGAGTCTGTATAGGTATCATATTGATATCTGCCAAAGCTAATGTAATACATTTACGTTTTCCCCGGCCCTGAGAAGGAGAGTGCTGCCTTTTAAGTGGTGCAGGCTGTCATCTGTGTGCATGTGTGAGCGGGGAAGAGAGCGTGAATGTCACTTTGAACTGCATTCCACCGCATCGTACCGCTCCCCCTAATGAGAGAGAGGGGCTGCCTCCATGCCAGCCCAGGGGCCAAGGAGGAGACGCCACCCTTCGGGCACCCAACCCCCCCACCCTCCTCCCAATCCCTCATTGGGCCTGACAGCCTCAGATAAATCAACCACTCTGCACTCCTCTGCCCCTCCACCTCTCCATCCTGCTATCCCTCCTTCCACCACCTGCAGTGGGAGGAGAGCGCTAATTTTCCACAGGGAGAGGGAGAAAAGGAGGGAGGATAGGAGGAGAGTAGAGGAAGGGGTTGTGCACGCTGGGTCGCAGAATTCCTCCAAACTGTTCTGAAGTCAAAGTTCTCTGGGAGCCTGCGAGGATCTGGAACATTCCATAGCTTCAAGTCCAGTTCAGCGTGCTTTGAGTGTTGCTCAATTCTGGGTTGTTTTCTTTGTTTGTTTGCCCTGCATGCATTCTGGTATCACTGTTGTGACACTAAATCCCTCTTCTGGATGTTTCCGTTGTGCATAGGACAAGAGGTCTGGGGGTCCCTGTGCTGACGATGTTGATGCTAACGCTGTTAGCTATCTAGTGCAGAAGAATCGTTCAGACTGTGTTTCCGTCCGGCTGACTGGCCTGCTGGGTAATTACACTGTTGGCTGGGTTCAGAGGTATCACTCAGTGTGTGAGGGGCAGGGGCACAGGCACGGGCACGGGCAGGGTCAGGTTCATGGACAGAACACCCAGGTATGCATTGTAATGCCCCCACCCTGCCTCCCCCCTCTGTACAATGGCTTAAACATCTCTGCCCTGCAGACCAATCCCAAGGTGCAATAGTCCGTCCTCTGTGTGTAATTGTATTTACACACAATATTGCATGCACTTAAAGTCCCATGGTAATTGGTGTTGCATGTAATTCCAATTACAAAAAAACTGTAACTCTAATCAGGTACGTTACCAGCTAAAATAATGTGATCAGATTACAGAGACATTACTTTTGAAAAACTAGATGATTACTTCTTAGATTACTTTTACATTCAGAAAGGATGTTTGTAAAAAAAAATACATGATCAGACATTTTTATTTTTTCAATTTAGCATTGAAAAATGAAGCAAGTTTAAGTTTGTTCCACCTGAGGAGTCTGAGCGCCAGTCAGAGACCACTGTGATGACACACCAAATGTGTTTGATGGATCATTTTCATCTTATTCTGATGCCTCTTAAGGGGAAAGTATTCTAAAAGTAAATGAAAGTAATCAGATTACATTACTGAGTTCGGGTAATCCAAAAGTTACATTACTGAATACAATTTTGGACAGGTAGCTAGTAATTGTAAAAGATTACATTTAGAATGTTAACCACCCAACCCTGTTCAAACCTGATTCTTGTGTGTTGTCAGACAAGTAAGATGCTGCGGGGGATGTACTTATGCATTTTCTTTTGTATTATAAGAGCCATCTAATCATAATGGCTTCTTGGCTGAGATGAAACTGGAATGAATTGCAACCTGATCAACATAATTTTAAAAAAAATGGTTTTGTTTTCAAAGGAGAATTGTTCTGAGGGAAAGCTGTTATTTTAGAAAAACACAAGACAGCAGACACAGGCGTATACTAGAGGAGCTAGACACCAAATTGACTTCAGGGATTGTAAGCATATGTAGAGGAGCAGTGGGTTTGTTTGACGGCTGGTACCGAGGGATGGAGATGGAATCTGCTAGGTGGCCCAGGCACTGTGAAGAGGCTACTGATGAAAGCAGAGGAGAGGAGTGTGAACTCCAGACAGATGGTAGAAGTACACTAAAAGGGGGATGAGGTAGGGATGACAGGAGCGAGAGAAAACAAGAAGAAAGAAGAAACAAAGCAGGGGAGAAAATCCAGGAATGTGACCTGCTGGAGTACATTTTGCATTGTTGTTTGCATTATCTGGCTTCTGTCGTTTCATAAACTTTGTATCTTTGAAATGAAGGAGAGAAAATAAAAGCAATAGAGGAAAAAGCAGAGGGGAAAAAACCTGTGAGAATGAATCTTTTGTGCCTGGCCTGATGGAGGTGCGACATGCTCAGACAAAATCCAGACCAGGAGAAGCTGCTGTGATTGATGAATAAAGTAAAGGTGTCAGAAGTGTATTATGTAAATTAGCGGAGGCAGAGACCATTTCGGGAGCGAAGGAGAGAGCGGACGGCCGCGTGTGCGTGTCACGGGGGGCGATCGTCCCCCAAGCGCCGGCACCATGCCATCTTTCATCGCGGCAGACAAGCTCGGCTCGGGCCGGCAATCTCGGCTGTCGGTACGGCTCTATGACACTATACTATGAGCCGGAGAGAGAGAGAGAAAGAGAGGAAGGGGGATAGAGAGAAAGGAGATGGAGAGAGGAGCAGGGTTTTGAATGAATACAGTCATGCTGATTGACCAGTACATAGTGTTCACTGTTCACTTTCACACAGGGGAATACTGCTAGTTCACTTGTTGGAATCATAAAAACAATTGTAAAAATACAATACATTATACAGGCCTAGGATTGGAGATTGAGCTGTTGTGTGATGTGATGGTGTGTATTGTGGCAGTGTATGTTTTATGGTGCAGTTACCTGTGTATTGTGTGTTGTGTTAGTGTATCTGTATGTTGTGGCAAGTGACATTTTGAGGATTATTGTCTATTCATATTAGTGTTCGGTAGTGTGTGGGAACCCTCTTCACCTCTTCCGCGCCACATTTTTCTCCAATAACACTCACACATTACACCATAAGCCAGTGTTGGGCCTGTAAACTCACAGCCTCATTAAAGATGCGCTATGAAGAAATCGCTCCGCCATTTCCTGGTTTCTAAAATTCGAATAGTTTGCATAATTTCAGTTAATGTGACAAAACAAGCAAGAGAAATAGCTCAAATAGAACAGATCTACCACTTCTTAGACTTGATTTCAATGAGAATGAGGTATCTATAACACACATTTCTACGTGAATGGTCAGGTCACCCAAAAAGTTACATATTGTAGCTTTAAGCTCCACACACACACGCACGCACGCACGCACGCACGCACGCACGCACACACACACACACACACACACACACACACACACACACACACACACACACACACACACACACACACACACAGCTGGCAGAGATAGCCATGGTTCACCCACCCCAGGACCTCACCAGCAGCTTTCCACTTCAGTCAAACGCTCACAGCGACATCGCTTTTAATAGGATGACAAAAACAATCGATCACGTATGCACCAACACAGAACAATATAAATAGGTTAAGGGAAACTGATGACATCGTCTGCTTTAATTCGGCACCAAACTGCGGTCCTGGGTGATTGAAATAGACAAAGATGTATAGGGTTACCTTGTTGAGGAGGATGCGTTAATTGCTAGCACTTGTCGTTTCTCCTCAGCTTTGTCTCAGTCACAGAGGCTAACTAGCCAGCTCTTCCCTATTCAGTTTGTTTGTTCAGCGGACAGGCTGCTGAAGAAGCTATTTTCATCAAGCAGCTCGTTATTAACGGGTTCATAAGTAAGCCGGCCCTGCTATTTCTCCGTGTTAGTGTTTATTATGAGTCCACAAAGAGCCGGGCCTGTCTCTAATGAATGAAAGAGCCCTGTGTAATTGAGCCTTATTAGGCCCCAATAGAGTACTGGTGGCAGAGATATTAGAGAGAGAGAGGAAGAGATAGAGAGGGAAGGAGTAGGAGAAGAGAGAGAAGGCAAGAGAGAGAGAGACACAGAGAGAGAGAGGGAAGGAGTAGGAGAAGAGAGAGAAGGCAAGAGAGAGAGAGACAGACAGACAGAGAGAGAGAGGGTGAAAGATACAGTATAGAGGTACAGTATAGAGATACAGTATAGAGGGATAAAAGCGAAAGAGAGGGAGGGAGAGAGTGGATGCACGTAAAAGAGCACATTGAGATTGGGAATAAAGGGTAAAGAGGGAGGGACATAGAGAGAAAGAGAGAGGGAGAGAGGCTGGCATTGTCGAACTCGTTCCGCTTCTGTGCCTCTGTTTATTAATTTCGTAACTGAGGCACATGGCAGAGTAATTTCAGATCCCTTCCACTACAGTGGTTTACATATTTACACTGTAAGTATGAATGACAGTTAAAACTGTGCTGATGCCATATCATACAGACTCGTAAACACTGGTGAGCACTTCAGCTGGCGTCATCGTAAAGGGCGGCTGGTAAGCTAGCGGTTAGAGTGTTGGGCAAGTAACCAAAAAGTCTCTGATTTAAATACCGGAGCGGACAAGGTGAAGATCAGTCGATGTGCCCATGAGCAAAGCACTCCAGGGGAGCTGTACTACTATGGCTGACCCTGTAAAACAACACATTTCACTGCACCAATCTGACAAGAAAACAGCAAAAACAGAACCAATTCAATAAAGGCACTCTGTCCAGGAAATCAAAATTAGACTACAAGCCTGTAAGGTATTAGAGGCGAGTAGCCACAAACTGCGGACCGTTGTCAGTCACAATGGGTACCGGATTTCCATGACAAGTAATGTACAGTATGAGATTATTCCAGCACCACAAGCAAAGCATTTTTAAATATATATTGTAGTTGAATTTAACTATAGCTCCATCCTATAGTTTACTTTCATGAAATCAATCAATAATGTATTTAACCTGGTCAAAATTGAGAAATTCAATGAAGGGGTATGTTCCTATCCTTTTATACCCTCTACAGATGTATGATTTTAATTTGATCCCCATGTTGCAGGAGAACTTTCTTGCAATGCAAGAAATGTAAAACTTGTAGTGTGTTTGATGTTTAAAAAGGCTTCTGAAGTTTGTAATTTCAGACTTGATTTCCCCTTATGAAAAATGCATCAATCCCTACAAAAGTGTCCATGAATTATAATCCACATAATAATTGACACTTCCTGTTGCTGCAGGATTCTTCTCCTGCTGTGGAAACCTGGCTCAAATGAAGATCCTACATCTGTATGTCCACCATACGCTTCTCTATATCCTTCTATGTCTCTCCACTATGACAACCAGAGGTCGTTGCTGTCCTCATGCTCCTTGGCCCCGCCTCTCTCTGTGTTTTCTCTCTCTTCAGGGTGTTCCAAATGGCTGAGGTAGTCAAATTCACCCAGCTGGCTATTTTTCAAGTGAGACATCTCTTTATTCAGCCTAGAAAAAGCCTCAAACGCACACCCTCCTCGCTTCTCCTCACTCCCTTCTTTCTCTCAGCCTCTCTCTTTCCCACACCTCATTCCATCTTCCAACCCTCCCATCTCTCCCTCTCTCGCTCTCTCCATTTCTGGCCCGTTTTCCTCTTCTACAGACATGCAGAACCGTCGTTGTGTGTTATCCCATATCGCTCCCAAGCACACGTATGTGGGCCCTTTCTCCCTTTCATGTCCCTGTGTACGCACATTACTGCCCAGAGACAATACCTGCCATGAGTTAGGACATTTACATATTCACATAGGTACATATGTCACATGCCTATCGTGTATAAGGCACTCATTGTGTGTGTGTGTGTGTGTGTGTTCCAGTGGGATCATCATTAGACAGGTTCTAGACTAATGACACAGGAAACGGACTCATACAGAGAGTTTCTCTAAAGTCCTATCTCTCTGTGTGACACTCACACATAGGAATACACACGAACACGAACACGCACACACGGACACGCAGACGCACACACAAACACACACAGGCGTGCATGTAGGCACACACACACACACACACACACACACACACACACACACACACACACACACACACACACACACACACACACACACACACACACACACACACACACACACACACACACACACACACACACACAAACGCACACAAAGACTTACGATTCATATTTCCTGGCAGAGCAATGGAGGAGGTAGAGGATTATATCTTTCTGCTACAATGCCCTGAAACCAAATGATTCACCAATTTTGCTGATCATTAATCTGATTGATTAGATTCCATCCCATCACCGAGGCAAACTTTTTTTTCTCCCACATCAACATTACACCCACATTACCCAGCAAATGTAGATGTGGATATTGGTGCTTTTATATGATGGACTGTTTTTCTGTGTGTATTTTCCACTTTGCTTTCAACTCGTGAACTGAGTGGTATCAGAAAAGCAAACAACAACAGCAAACAAAACAGATGTTTGCCCAAATGCATACGGAATTAGTCTCCTCTCATGCCTCTAAAGACCTGATGAATTAGCTCAGTGGCTGATTCCTCTAGCGTTGTTGACTTTCCAGGGCACAGCCAGAGAGGAGTGAGCTGTTTAAAACACTCTACTCTCTCTCAGTTCCGTAATGGTGGGGATTAACTTGGCCTGAACTGTGGCTGGCTTAACCACAAGCGGCCATTTTGGATTCCGATGTTTGTTTTTGTTTTAACCCTCTTAGCGACGGGGTCTCGGCCCCAAGCGAACCACTCGTGGCGCCCCTCAATTGGAGCCGTAGTTACACAACGGATGAAAACATCCTATAACTCTGTTTATGGAACAGGTGCGGTATTAGTCATATGCAAATTATTTTTGCTACTTCCAAATGTTTCTTTTTGTAAGATAGAGGCTTACTGATATTGAACACATCGAACCACACAACCAAGTGCAGCTGTCTGTTATTGAGTCAATGATTTTGTGATTACAGGATCTCCATGTATGAATCGTTAGGGACGTGGGGTGAGGATGACTCCATCCATGGCCTTACTAGACACTGGGCTGTGTTAAGTACACAAGGCCGAAATAACCTAACATCAAAGCTTAAGACTGCAAAGGTTATATACAAATCTTTGAGGTATAAAGAAGATACAATGGGGATTGTTCTAAAGCAGATACAATGCTTTCATTGGCTTTTCAGATTCAGAACGCTGATTTGTTTTGTTGTTGCGTTACCATGATTTATTGCAATACAATCAACCCCGCTCCCCATTTTAGGACTGGCAAATCATTATGGGGACTCATGAAAACAAAGATGTCAAGGTATATTTCTGTCAATATTATGTACTTTAAGAAGCTAAATGATTTGAAGTCACTAACCGGGTTTCCATCCAACCTTTGTGTGCGAGTACATGTCGGATCATTCTTTTTAATGACAGGCTTGATGGAAACAGAACAGTTATCTGTAAGCTTTCCAAATGTCGACAAAACAAAATAAGCGGGAGAAGGTGGGACCTTTTTGTGTCGGTGAAATTAATTATGGGAGAAAAGTCGATGGAAACTCAAACATTGATATAATAACCATCATATCGAAGTAAACTTGGAGTCATGTGATAAGATGTTATGTGCTTCTCCCACTACGACTCGGGAAAGCTTGCGGTTTTATTAGGCTACAGATGAAATGCGTTATGATGAACTTCACTGGGTGGTGAACGTGCACGGTGATGAGCTTGATGCTGCTTTCCAATAAATATCCAGGGTCTTATTCTGGTGACAATGACGATCGATGATGGGCTGCCGTTTTACATTTAAAAATAATCTCCCTCTTTTGTCCATAATAATCTCATCATGTAGACTATACGCATGCGCACGTGCAACATGTCAATTTGATGGAAACATCTCTGGTGGGAAAACACATATTGTTTTTATGTGGATTTTAGAATAGTGGTCACCAATTGGATGGAAATCTAACTACTGACATGTAAATATTAATTTTTTCTGTATATTTCCTTTCTAGCTATGATAAAAGTTAGACAGCCCTGAAA
>NC_068456.1:15157511-15207511 GCF_023373465.1 Oncorhynchus keta
CACACACACACACACACACACACACACACACACACACACACACACACACACACACACACACACACACACACACACACACACACACACACTCTCTCTCTCTCTCTCTCTCTCTCTCTCTCTCTCTCTCTCATGCTTCTCTGTCTCTCTCACACACAAACACATTAAAATGCTCCCCTCTAGCTTGACATCTTTTTTCCCCGGTCCCCATTCAGCTCAGGCCAGGTGTGTATGTATGCGAGTGTGTGTGTTGCTCTGACTCAGTGGACACACTGCTGGCTGCCCAACCCATTGCCCGACCACATTAATCACACCTCTCACCACAGACATAGCTATTTATCCCACCATCCCCTCTCAAAAAGGAACACACTGAGTGACTATAACCCCTGACCTCTTAGAACCAACCCTAGTGTCACCTCCATTCTCATGCCCGGCCCAGGCCATCTCCCTTACCCCCCATCTTCCACCCCCACCTGAGCTGGACTGATCCTGCCATCATGAGTGACTCTAGTCTTCATTGCCTGCCCAAGTAGGCCATGTTACCCTTTATTCCACCATGTAGGCCATATTACCCTATATTCCACCATGTAGGCCATGTTACCCTTTATTCCATCATGTAGGCCGTATTACCCTTTATTTCTTCATGTAGGCCAAGTTACCCTTTATTCCACCATGTAGGCCATGTTACCCTTTATTCCATCATGTAGGCCAAGTTACCCTTTATTCCATCATGTAGGCCAAGTTACCCTTTATTCCATCATGTAGGCCATATTACCCTTTATTCCATCATGTAGGCCATATTACCCTTTATTCCATCATGTAGGCCATATTACCCTTTATTCCATCATGTAGGCCATATTACCCTTTATTCCATCATGTAGGCCAAGTTACCCTTTATTCCATCATGTAGGCCATATTACCCTTTATTCCACCATGTAGGCCATGTTACCCTTTATTCCATCATGTAGGCCAAGTTACCCTTTATTCTATCATGTAGGCCATGTTACCCTTTATTCCATCATGTAGGCCAAGTTACCCTTTATTCCATCATGTAGGCCATATTACCCTTTATTCCATCATGTAGGCCATATTACCCTTTATTCCATCATGTAGGCCATGTTACCCTTTATTCCATCATGTAGGCCAAGTTACCCTTTATTCCATCATGTAGGCCATATTACCCTTTATTCCACCATGTAGGCCAAGTTACCCTTTATTCCACCATGTAGGCCATGTTACCTTTTATTCCACCATTAAAGACATATAGACCCATACTCCAACCAGGCAGGTTCTAGAGAGAATCGGTAAGGGAGGGAGGAAAGGAGGGAGGAAAGGAGGAAGGAAGGATATAAAGGTTCCGTTGTCAGGTATTGGGAACATGGGCCCTGTGTGAAGCCGTGCCGCCATGCAGCTTCAGGTGTCGTATAGAGAGTGTCGTGTCGGATGTCACCTCACCGCGTGGTAATTGGTGGCAGTTTGAGGTGTAAACAGGGTGACGGCGTGGCTATAATCACTCCCTGTTTGTGTGAACGGAGTGAGAGAATGAGGGATAAGGTGGAGGGGGATGAAGGGCATGAGGGAGGAAGGGGGAGGTGAGGGGGATGTGTGACAGGGTGTGAGACCTAACCCTCACTTCTTCTCAGCTCCTCTTGAATTAGAGACATCGCCGGGAGAGAGGTGACACACTCACTTTGTGGTGCAGAGGCGCTGAGACGCACACACACACACACACACACACACACACACACACACACACACACACACACACACACACACACACACACACACACACACACACACACACACACACACACACACACACACACACACACACACACACACACACACACACACACACACACACACACAAAGGCTGACACCCATCTTCACATCTCAGGAGCAAAAACCCGGGGAGTCCCAATTAGAGGAGTGGAAGGAAATGTGAAACTGTTACATATCCACTTAAGAGTGGCCACACACACACACGCACACACACACGCACACGCACATGCACATGCACATGCACACGCACACACACACTCTGCATGCATGTGTGAGTTTATTCTTGTGTGCATGTGTCCAGTTATTTATTTGGGTGTTGCAACAAGGCTGTGTGTGTGTCTGTCACCCAGAGCACTGGGCCTTGGCCCTGAATTAGTGACACACCACATTACCCTCCTGCCTGTCTCTCCCCCCTCAGCCCACCAGCCCAGTGCCCACAAGTGCCAACAACGGGAAACTGTGACTTTACACAACGTGACAGCCCACAGTAGCCCCCTCTGCTTCTTCCTTCCTCTCCCTCTAACTGTCACACTCCTTCCTTCCACAGTCTGTGTAGGGCACGCAGCGTAGGCCTCGCTGTAAAGCCAGGGCGCTGGATGCAGAGAGTGGGATGCATGGGTGGTGTGGTGGGGGGGTAGTTAGCAATGTTTATGCCATCACTGCTGCTGTCACTTAGAGGAATTAGACACACACACACACACACACACACACACACACACACACACACACACACACACACACACACACACACACACACACACACACACACACACACACACACACACACACACACACACACACACACACACACACACACACACAGAGGAGGAGGAGGTGCGAGTTGGACACCAGCTGTGTTGCAATAAGGAAGACTCATGCCACTCAGAGCTTATCTTAACACACCTACATTCATATCTTTCAGTTTTAAAAAACGTATTTTCCACCTCCATTGCTTTTACTTCTCTCATTTGCATCTTCTCATCATTTTCTTTCGTCTCCCATCTCTTTTCTCTTTCTCTTCCATTTCTCTCTCTCACCCTTCTTTATCTTTGGGTTCTCGTGTCAGACACAGTCCATCCCCTCCATGTTGCGAACATCCCAGCCACAGGGGACCAGGGACAGTGCACGTACAGATGGACTATTTCTGTTCCAGAGGAGCAAAGCCTAGGAAAACACAGAGTCACGTTAGCATCACAGAAAACATCTCGCCCTCATGCCTCTCCCTGAATTATTCAGGAAACCAACCCAGCATGCGTCAACGTTTTGTGTACCGTTGTGTTCCAAGGTCCACTTTTATTGTTTTATTCTATTCCCTTTTCCCCTTCATGTTAGATGGCTAGAATGGACACGCGGTAATGTCATCAGAACTGACGACCTGATGACGTGTTTGTTTTTAGGGACAAGGTTAGGGACAAGGTTAGGGACAAGGTTAGGGACAAGGTTAGGGACAAGGCTCGGGAAAGAATTTAGTTGAGTGAACTGAACTAAAAATCTACATTGTGATTAGAAAGGGTTATACTTCCTGTCTGCCGTGGCCAAAGGACCTCTCGCTGATTAATGTTCCTTCCACAGTCTTAGTGATGTCACTCAACAGGAATAGATGTGAGTACTCGCAGATGGTCCATTCTTTGAGGTTGAGTTTGCCCTCTGTCTCACCTGAACCTTGTCAGTGTTCTTCTATGTGTTTCCTTGGGACCGTTTTATCTGTGTGAATCTGTAGTGTGTGTCTGGCTATGGAGTGAGGGATGAGAGGAGGAGAGAGAGGGGGAGAGGTCTGTTTGGGGCTGGTTCTATAATAAGTTGTCCCTGACACCCAGCGGCCTAATCATCAGCTATGATCCAGCCTCTGATGCAACGACATAACCCAAAGTCCGAGTCGATAAATCCAGCCCTCTCTCTTCTCCTCCCTCTATCCCTCTTTTCTTCTCCTGCAGGCTTGTGTCAGGAGGGTTCTGAGAAGAGACACGAACACTAGCAGTCTATCATGGCAAGGTCGAGCTGTGTCCAAATTCTGCAAATCTGTGTGTGTGAGAGAGAGCGAGAGAGAGAGAGATTAAGAGAGGGAGACAGAGAAAGAGAGGCAGAGGGAGAGAAAGACCGAGAGAGAGAGAGATTAAGAGAGGGAGACAGAGAAAGAGAGACAGAGGGAGAGATAGACAGAGAGAGAGAGAGGGGTGGAGTGAGAAGAGACACACACATACACAAAGTGGGCATAAGGTGGGAGCTTAAACAACTTCTGTGAGTCACTCACTCTATACCTTGTGCTCCAGAATGGATTTAATATTCTGGAGGGGTGGCAGAGCCTATTCTTCTGCGTGACCAATCCCGCCATCAAGTCAAATTTGCATTAGCAAATGGGAAAGCATCGTTGGTCTATTTGTTAATCTGATCTTTGTTTACCCAACACTCTTGTAATCCACTTTTAATTAAATATCCTCCCAAATATGTGCAAGCAGCAGTTTGACTTTGTCTGTTCTCGCAGTGCCAGACGGAGGCAAGAAGACGAAACATGAGATAGCCTAGCACATCCCTGTGTAGGGATTTTAGTCATGACACACACACACACACACACACACACACACACACACACACACACACACACACACACACACACACACACACACACACACACACACACACACACACACACACACACACACACACACACACACACACACACACACACACACACACACACACACACACACACACACACACACACACACACACACACACACACACACACACACACACACACACACACACACACACACACACACACACACACACCACAGTATATCAGTATATGGCTGCATAATGTCCTTTATCTATAAGCAGTTAATGCCATGCCACTGATAATGCAGGCAGATACCTGGCAAGCAATTACTTCTCCTGGGCTAGTTCTGCAATAAAATGCACAGGTAATAGAAAAGGGCAATGCACATTGCCAATGAACAGAGTGAGACAACATTGCAGTGGATATAACATCTGCCTGAACCTGACTACAGATAATTCCTCCAACCCTGCTTCTCCCTCCATTGTCATTCATATGCGCTGTATGCTGTTCACACATATAAAGAAAGACAGAGACATCTTGTCTGTATGAATGTACTAAAGGTCACATCACAGTGTTCCTGACCTTACGATATCTAAAGAACTGCATTTGGGCCAGTCCAAGGCATAGGATGTAATTCTATACAGTAGCGTTGGCTATGTTACACAAAAGCAACAGTGGCGTGCCAAGGTGCAGCGAATACTCAAGGGCCAACTCGATTAACTTTGTTAGCGAGGCTGATTTCCATGCCACAGTCGGAGGTATTGAATATGGACCCAAGGCGATTGTGCTTAGCATTCTGTCTCACACATTGCTAGTATAACAAAACCATGACACATGGTAAAGGGTGTTCATATTCTTCATTGCAGATTATCTATAGAGTTTTGTTGTGACTATAGCTTCCCCCAAGCTGAGGTTTGGCAGATATGCAGGCTAATTGTTGACATTCTGTATGTAGCATTAACATAGCATTAAGGTATTAGCATGTATTCCTGTCTCCAGGAATTTCTGCTGAATAACAGAAATGGTGGACAAAGTGAAGATATTGGCCGACAATAAGTCACCATGTTTGTCATCTGCTGTGGCATATCTTCTGTTCCTCCCTCACAAAAGGACCAGAACTTCATGCTTCATTTAGCCAAGGTTCTCGTGGGAAAGATTTGGAGTTGTGAACAGAACTGAACAGAAACGAATGAGAACACAACTTATGCCCTCAAAATAAACGTATCTTACCTATGAAGAAAACGTTATAAGTCATTTGCATTTCCAATTTCCTATTTTGTAAAGTCGCAAAATACAATGGAAACGACTTATGGTGTAATCACAATACATTCTAAATCCTTGATTGCATACAGTATATACTGTGCATTCGGGAAAGTATTCAAGACCCTTTGACTTTTTCCACATTTTGTTACGTTACAGCCTTATTCTGAAATGTATTTAATATTTTTTTCCCCTCATCAATCTACACACAATACCGCATAATGGAAGAAGTTTGGAACCACCAATACTCTTCCTAGAGTTGATCGCGCGGCCAAACTGAGCAATCAAGGGTGAAGGGCCTTGGTCAGGGAGGTGACCAAGAACCCGACGGTCACTCTGACAGAGCTCCAAAGTTCCTCTGTGGAGATGGAAAAATCTTTCAGAAGGAGAACCATCTCTGTAGCACTCCACTAATCAGACCTTTATGGTAGAGTGGCCAGACGGAAGCCACTCCTCAGTAAATGGCACATGACAGCCCGCTTGGAATTTTATAAAAGACACCTAAAGGACTCTCAGACCATGATAAGGAAGATTCTCTGGTCTGAGATTGAACTCTTTGTCTTGAATGCCTCACGTCTGGAGGAAACCTGGCACAATCCCTACGGTGAAGCATGGTGGTGGCAGCATCATGCTGTAGGGGTGTTTTTCAGTGGCAGGGACTGGGAGACTAGTCAGGTTCGAGGGAAAGATGAACGGAACAAAGTGCAGAGAGATCCTTGATCAAACCTCTATAGAGCGCTCAGGACCTCAGACTGACACTAAGCAAGCAAGAAAACACAGGAGTGGCTCCACACTCTTCTCAATTTACATCAACAACATCAGTCAGGCAGAAATAAGCTCTCTCATCCATTTACAGTTGAAGTCGGAAGTTTACATACACCTTAACTCAGTTTTTCACAATTCCTAACATTTAATCCTAATAAAAATTCCCTGTTTTAGGTCAGTTAGGATCACCACTTTATTTTAAAAATGTGAAATGTCAGAATAAAAGTAGAGAGAATAATTTATTTCAGCATTTATTTATTTCATCACATTCCCAGTGGGTCAGAAGTTTACATACACTAGTAGTATTTGGTAGCACTGCCTTTAAATTGTTTAACTTGGGTTAAACATTTCGGGTAGCCTTCCACAAGCTTCCCACAATAAGTTGGGTGAATTTTGGCCAATTCGTCCTGACAGAGCTGGTGTAACTGAGTGAGGTTTGTAGGCCTCCTTGCTCGCACACGCTTTTTCAGTTCTGCCCACAGATTTTCTATAGGATTGAGGTCAGGGCTTTGTGATGGATACTCAAAAACCTTGACTTTGTTGTCCTTAAGACATTTTGCCACAACTTTGTAAGTATGTTTGGGGTCATTGTCCATTTGGAAGACCCATTTGCGAACATGCTTTAACTTCAGATTTTGCTTCAATATATCCACATAATTTTCCTACCTCATTTCTATATCCACATAATTTTCCTACCTCATTCCCAAAAAGTACAATCGTTGTCCCCCATGTGCAGTTGCAAACTGGAGTCTGGCTTTTTTAAGTTTGGAGCACTTCCTTGCTGAGCGGTCTTTCGATATAGGACTCGTTTTACTGTGGCTATATATACTTTTGCACCTGTTTCCTCCAGCATCTTCACCAGGTCCTTTGCTGTTGTTCTGGGATTGATTTGCACTTTTCGCATCAAAGTACGTTAATCTCTAGGAGACAGAACGTGTCTCCTTCCTGAGCGTTATGACGGCTGCGTGGTCCCATGGTGTTTATACTTGCGTACTATTGTTTGTACAGATGAGCGTGTTACCTTCTGGCGTTTGGAAATTGCTCTGAAGGATGAACCAGACTTGAGTTCTTAAATTTTGGGCTGATTTCTTTTGATTTTCCCATGATGTCAGGCAATGAGGCACTGAGTTTGAAGGTAGGCCTTGAAATACATCCACAGGTACACCTCCAATTGACTCAAATTATGTCAATTAGCCTATCAGAAGCTTCTAAAGCCATGACATAATTTTCTGGAATTTTCCAAGCTGTTTAAAGGCACAGTCAACTTAGTGTGTTTCAACTTCTGACCCACTTGAATTGTGATAGAGTGAATTATTGTTACGACTTCTATAAAGGGTGCAGTGGAGGAGTGAAACACAGAGAGCAGGTAATATCGTGCGTGAATCTATTTATTCCATGACATGGACATGGACATGCCAAAACTAGGGCGTATGAAACCACCCGTCCAAAATACACAAATAATGAGATAACACTTATACACCAACACCAAAATAACAGAGAACAAGCCCGCACAAATACCCAGCGGGCCTAGTGCACTTAAATAGCCTACAAACAACACTAACTCAAAACAGGTGTACCCAATTAAACCCAATAAACAGAAAGGGAATCGATGGCAGCTAATAGGCCGGTGACGACGACCACCGAGCGCCGCCCAAACAGGAAGAGGCACCATCTTCGGCGAGATTTGTGACAATTATAAGTGAAATAATCTGTCTGTAAACAATTGCTGGAAAAATTACTTGTGTCATGCACAAAGTAGATGTCCTCACCGACTTTCCAAAGCTATAGTTTGTTAATAAGAAATGTGTGGAGTGGTTGATAAACGAGTTTTAATGACTCCAACCTAAGAGTATGAAAACTTCAGACTTCAACTGTTTATGTAGATTATACACTCTTAAACACAGCTAGCCCCTCCCCGGATGTTATGTTAAACACTCTACAACAAAGCATTCTTAGTGTCCAACAAGCTTTCTTTGCCTCTAACCTTGTTCTGAACACCTCCAAAACAAAGGTCATGTGGTTTGGTAAAGAAGAATATCCCTCTCCCCTCGCTGTGATTACTACCTCTGAGGGTTTAGAGCTTGAGGTAGTCAATTTATACAAGTACTTGGGAGTATGGCTAGATGGTACTCTGTCCTTCTCTCAGCTCATATCAAAGCTGCAGGCTAAGATTACATCTAGACTTGGTTTCCTCTATCATAATCACTCCTATTTCACCCAAGCTGCCAAACTTACCCTGATTCAGATGGCCATCCCACCCATGCTAGATTACAGAGACATCATTTATAGATTGGCAGGTATTGGTGCTCTCGAGCGGCTAGATGTTCTTTACCATTCGGCCATCAGATTTGCCACCAATGCTCCTTATAGGACACATCACTGCACTCTATACTCCTCTGTAAACTGGTCATCTCTGTATACCCGTTGCAGACCCACTGGTTGATGCCTATTTATAAAACCCTCTTAGGCCTCACTCCCCCCTATCTGAGATACCTACTGAAGTCATCATCCTCCACATACAACACCCGTTCTGCCAGTCACATTCTGTTAAAGGTCCCCAAAGCACACACATCCATGGGTCGCTCCTCTTTTCAGTTCACTGTAGCTAGCGACTGGAAGGAACTGCAAAAAAACTGTTTTATCTCCATCTCTCCATTCAAAGACTCAATCATGGACACTCTTACTGACCGTCATGGCTGCTTCACATGATGTATTGTTGTCTCTACCTTCTTGCCCTTTGTGCTGTTGTCTGTGCCCAATAATGTTTGTACCATGTTTTGTGCTGCTACCATGTTGTGCTGCTGCCATGTTGTGTTGCTACCATGTTGTTGTCATGTGGTGTTGCTACCATGCTGTGTTGTCATGTGTTGCTGCCATGCTATGTTGTTGTCTTAGGTCTCTCTTTCTGTAGTGTTGTGGTGTCTCTCTTGTCGTGATGTGTGTTTTGTCCTATATTTTATTTTTAATCCCAGCCCCAGTTCTCGCAGGAGGCCTTTTGCCTTTTGGTAGGTCGTCATTGTAAATTAGAATTTGTTCTTAACTGGCCTGTCTAGTTAAATAAACGTTAAATCAAATTAATACCATAGTCCTTGAGTGGCCCAACCAGAGCCCAGACTTGAACCCGATCGACCATCTCTGGAGAGACCTGAAAATAGCTGCGCAGCGATGCTCCCATTTCACCTGACAGAGCATGAGATGATTTGCAGAAAATAATGTGAGAAACTCCCCAAATACAGGTGTGCCAAGCTTGTAGCGTCACACCCAAGAAGTCTCAAGGCTGTAATCGCTGCCAAAGGTGCTTCAACAAAGTACTGAGTAAAGGGTCTGAATGCTTATGTAAATGTGATAATTCCGTTTTTTTTATACATTTGCAAACATTTCTACGAACCTGTTTTTGCTTTGTCATTATTGGGTTTGTGTGTAGATTGATGAGGGATTTAAAAATATATATATATTTTAGAAGATGGATGTAATGTAAAAAATGTGGAAAAAGTCAAGCGGTCTAAATACTCTCAGAAGGCACTGCAGTGAGAGTAAGTTCATAAACATTGGTTCGCAGACCACCTTCATTTATCAGTACAATATAGCATACAATAACTTGTGAATATTCATCAATATTTCACTTTTTTTCATAAAGTAGTTTTCATAAAAGCTGTTCTAACACACCTCTTCTCACAGTCTCCATCTTTCCAATGAGAGTTTTAAGAAGTGATTTAATAGAGGTGTAAGAATGGACTGGCTCATTATCTGTCCATTAGCTGGGCCTGTGAGCTCCACTGGCTTCGTATTGCTTTCTATTGGGTTAGTGCTGAGGTACACACACAGCCAATATGGCTAATTTAGTCACCTTTACTCCCAGACAATGGAGGAAGAAAACCACTAGCCTCCTAAGGCTAGCTTTACCAATGTTTGCACGTGTTCTCTTCAGAAGAGAGAAAGCAACATACTGCATATACAGTGCATATCTTGGAACTGTATACACTAAAGAACAGTCATTTCTTAGTATTTCCTTCACATTTTATCAACCATTTGTTTTATACCCTCTAAAAAATATCAAGTGCAGTAGCTTTGCAAATCTGAAGCTAGATGCTAGCTGCTTTTGCCTTTGTTTTGTCTTTACAAGTGAGGCTGTACATAGACCCAGATATATCCCCAAGCCATAGGGGATGGCTTGTACCGTAAATCAAGCCCTATGGATTTTGACACACTTCTATCAGCCCTAATTGAATCATAAATAGATGTATATTATCCATTAATAAATAAAGACACATTTCTTCTGAATGAAATGGAAAACACTGTATGGTAAGACATCAATCATTTACCATAAACCGCCGTATTAGAACGTTGCTGATACAGTGCGCTAAAATTAGAAGTTCAATCGAGAGCGGAGCGCATTAGTGTACATTTTTATGTAAGCAATTATGAAACCCTTCAATGTTAATTTATGTGTGATCTGTGAACAGAGAAAGGGATAGAAAGGGGGAGGCAGAGAAAAGGGGATAGAAAGGGGGAGGCAGAGAGAAAAGGAAATAAAGGGGGGGGCAGAGAGAAAGGAAATAAAGGGGAGGCAGAGAGAAAGGGATAGAAAGGGAGGCAGAGATGAAAGGAAATAAAGGGGGCAGAGAGAAGCTGGATTCCGTTTTTTATACAATAAAGGGAGGCAGGCAGAGAAAGGGATAGAAAGGGGGAGGCAGAGAGAAAGGGATAGAAAGGGGGAGTAAGAGAGAAAGGGATAGAAAGGGGGAGGCAGAGAAAGGGATAGAAAGGGAGGCAGAGAGAAAGGGATAGAAAGGGGAGGCAGAGAGAAAGGGATAGAAAGGGGGAGGCATAGAGAAAGGGAAAAAGGGGGGCAGAGAGAAAGGGATAGAAAGGGGGAGGCAGAGAAGAAAGGGATAGAAAGGGAGGCAGAGAGAAAGGGATAGAAAGGGGGAGGCAGAGAGAAAGGGATAGAAAGGGGAGGCAGATTATAAAAAGGGATAAAGGGGAGGCAGAGAGAAAGGGATAGAAAGGGGGAGGCAGAGAGAAAGGGATAGAAAGGGGAGGCAGAGAGAAAGGATGAAATAAAGGGAGGCAGAGAGAAAGGGATAAAAAGGGGAGGCAGATTCTGAAAGGGATAGGAAGGGGGGAGTAGAAAGAGAAAGGAAATAAACTGGGAGGCAGAGAGAAAGGGATAGAATGGGGAGGCAGAGAGAAAGGGATAGCCTTGGGGAGGCAGAGAGAAAGGGATAGGAAGGGGAGGCAGAGAGAAAGGGAAATAAAGGGGAGGCAGAGAGAAAGGGATAGAGTTAAATAAACGTTAAATCAAATTAAGGGGAGGCAGAGAGAAAGGGATAGAAAGGGGAGGCAGAGAGAAAGGGATAGAAAGGGGAGGCAGAGAGAAAGGGAAATAAAGGGGGGAGGCAGAGAGAAAGGGATAGAAAGGGGAGGCAGAGAGAAAGGGGATAGAAAGGGGAGGCAGCAAAAGGGATAGAAAGGGGAGGCAGAGAGAAAGGGAAATAAAGGGGAGGCAGAGAGAAAGGGAAATAAAGGGGGGCAGAGAGAAAGGATAGAAAGGGGGAGGCAAGCAGAGGGAGAAAGGGAGGCAGAAAGGGGAAAGGGGAGGCAGAGAGAAAGGGATAGAAAGGGGAGGCAGAGAGAAAGGGATAGAAAGGGGTGGGAGGCAATAAAGGGAGAGCAGAAAGGGATAGAAAGGGGGAGGCAGAGAGAAAGGGATAGAAAGGGGGAGGCAGAGAGAAAGGGATAGAAAGGGAGGCAGAGAGAAAGGGATAGAAAGGGGAGGCAGAGAGAAAGGGATAGAAAGGGGAGGCAGAGAAAGGGATAGAAAGGGGAGGCAGAGAGAAAGGGATATAAAAGGGAGGCAGAGAGAAAAAGGGATAGAAAGGGGAGGCAGAGAGAAAGGGAAATAAAGGGGGGCAGAGAGAAAGGGATAGAAAGGGAGGCAGAGAGAAAGGGAAAGAAAGGGAGGCAGAGAGAAAGGGAAATAGAAAGGGGGAGGCAGAGAGAAAGGGATAGGAAGGGGAGGCAGAGAGAAAGGGATAGAAAGGGGAGGCAGAGAGAAAGGGATAGAAAGGGGAGGCAGAGAGAAAGGGATAGAAAGGGGAGGCAGAGAGAAAGGGATAGAAAGGGGGAGGCAGAGAAAGAAAGGGAGGCAGAAAGGGGAGGCAGAGAGAAAGGGATCTAAAGGGGAGGCAGAGAGAAAGGGGAAAGGGGAGGCAGAGAGAAAGGGATAGAAGGCAGAGAAAGGAGGCAGAGGCAGAGAAAGGAGGCAGAGAGAAAGGGATAGAAAGGGGAGGCAGAGAGAAAGGGATAGAAAGGGGGGAGGCAGAGAGAAAGGATAAAGGGGAGGCAGAGAGAAAGGGATAAAGGGGAGGCAGAGAGAAAGGGAAATAAAGGGAGGCAGAGAAAGGGAAAGGGATAGAAAGAAAGGGGGAGGCAGAGAGAAAGGGATAGAAAGGGGGGGAGGGCAGCAGAGAAAGGGATAGAAAGGGGAGGCAGAGAGAAAGGGATAGAAAGGGGAGGCAGAGAGAAAGGGATAGAAAGGGGAGGCAGAGAGAAAGGGATAGAAAGGGGGAGGCAGAGAGAAAGGGATAGAAAGGGGAGGCAGAGAGAAAGGGATAAAAGGGGGAGGCAGAGAGAAGGGATAGAAAGGGGAGGCAGAGAGAAAGGGATAGAAAGGGGAGGCAGAGAGAAAGGGATAGAAAGGGGAGGCAGAGAGAAAGGGATAGAAAGGGAGGCAGAGAGAAAGGGATAGAAAGGGAGGCAGAGAGAAAGGGATAGAAAGGGAGGCAGAGAGAAAGGATAGAAAGGGAGAGAAAGGGAAAGAAAGGGGAGGCAGAGAGAAAGGGATAGAAAGGGGAGGCAGAGAGAAAGGGATAGAAAGGGGAGGCAGAGAGAAAGGATAGATAAAGGGGAGGCAGAGAGAAAGGGATAGAAAGGGGGAGGCAGAGAAAGGGAAAGGGGAGGCAGAGAGAAAGGGATAGAAAGGGGAGGCAGAGAGAAAGGGATAGAAAGGGGAGGCAGAGAAAGGGATAGAAAGGGGGAGGCAGAGAGAAAGGGAAATAAAGGGGAGGCAGAGAGAAAGGGGATAGAAAGGGGAGGCAGAGAGAAAGGGATAGAAAGGGGGGGCAGGGAGAAAGGGAAAGAAAGGGGGAGGCAGAGAGAAAGGGAAAGAAAGGGGAGGCAGAGAGAAAGGGATAGAAAGGGGAGGCAGAGAGAAAGGGATAGAAAGGGAGGCAGAGAAAGGAAAGGGATAGAAAGGGGGAGGCAGAGAGAAAGGGATAGAAAGGGGAGGCAGAGAGAAAGGGATAGAAAGGGAGGCAGAGAGAAAGGGATAGAAAGGGGGAGGCAGAGAGAGGCAAAGGGAAGAAAGGGGGAGGCAGAGAGAAAGGGATAGAAAGGGGAGCAGAGAGAAAGGGAAATAAAGGGGAGGCAGAGAGAAAAGGGATAGAAAGGGAGGCAGAGAGATAAAGGGAGGATAAGGGAAATAAAGGGGCAGAGAGAAAAGGATAGAAAAGGAGAGCAGAGAGAAAGGGATAGAAGGGGGAGGCAG
This sequence comes from Oncorhynchus keta, assembly GCF_023373465.1. Taxonomy (NCBI): domain Eukaryota; kingdom Metazoa; phylum Chordata; class Actinopteri; order Salmoniformes; family Salmonidae; genus Oncorhynchus; species Oncorhynchus keta. Next base: position 15,171,422 of record NC_068456.1, read on the forward strand.
AGAGAAAGGGATAGAAAGGGAGGCAGAGGGATAGAAAAAGGGATAGAAAGGGGGAGGCAGAGAGAAAGGGATAGAAAGGGGAGGCAGAGAGAAAGGGATAGAAAGGGGGAGGCAGAGAGAAAGGGATAGAAAGGGGGAGGCAGAGAGAAAGGGATAGAAAGGGGAGGCAGAGAGAAAGGGATAGAAAGGGGGAGGCAGAGAGAAAGGGATAGAAAGGGGGAGGCAGAGAGAAAGGGATAGAAAGGGGAGGCAGAGAGAAAGGGAAATAAAGGGGAGGCAGAGAGAAAGGATAGAAAGGGGGGAGGCAGAGAAAGGGATAGAAAGGGGAGGCAGAGAGAGAAAGGGATAGAAAGGGGAGGCAGAGAGAAAGGATAGAAAGGGGAGGCAGAGAGAAAGGGATAGAAAGGGAGGCAGAGAGAAAGGGATAGAAAGGGGGAGGCAGAGAGAAAGGGATAGAAAGGGAGGCAGAGAGAAAGGGATAGAAAGGGGAGGCAGAGAGAAAGGGATAGAAAGGGGAGGCAGAGAGAAAGGGATAGAAAGGGGGAGGAGAGAAAGGGATAGAAAGGGGGAGGCAGAGAGAAAGGAAATAGAAAGGGAGGCAGAGCAGAAAGGGAGAAAGGGGGAAGATAAAGGGGGAAAGGGGGCAGAGAGAAAGGGAAAGAAAGGGGAGGCAGAGAGATAAAAAAGGCAGAAAGAAAGGGGGGGAGGCAGAGGAGAAAGGGATAGAAAGGGAGGCAGAGAGAAAAGGATAGAAGGGAAATAAAGGGGAGGCAGAGAGAAAGGGATAATAAAGGGAGGCAGAGAGAAAGGGATAGAAAGGGGAGGCAGAGAGAAAGGGATAGAAAGGGGAGGCAGAGAGAAAGGGATAAAGGGGAGGCAGAGAGAAAGGGATAAAGGGAGGCAGAGAGAAAGGAAATAAAGGGAGGCAGAGAGAAAGGGAAATAAAGGGGGAGGCAGAGAGAAAGGGAAATAAAGGGGGAGGCAGAGAGAAAGGGATAGAAAGGGGGAGGCAGAGAGAAAGGGATAGAAAGGGGGAGGCAGAGAGAAAGGGATAGAAAGGGGGAGGCAGAGAGAAAGGGATAGAAAGGGGGAGGCAGAGAGAAAGGGATAGAAAGGGGGAGGCAGAGAGAAAGGGATAGAAAGGGGGAGGCAGAGAGAAAGGGATAGAAAGGGGAGGCAGAGAGAGAAAGGGATAGAAAGAAAGGGGGGGCAGAGAGAAAGGGATAGAAAGGGGGGAGGCAGAGAGAAAGGGATAGAAAGGGGGAGGCAGAGAGAAAGGGATAGGAAAGGGGGAGGCAGAGAGAAAGGAAATAAAGGGAGGCAGAGAGAAAGGGATAGAAAGGGGGAGGCAGAGAGAAAGGGAAATAAAGGGGGAGGCAGAGAGAAAGGGAAATAAAGGGGGAGGCAGAGAGAAAGGGATAGAAAGGGGGAGGCAGAGAGAAAGGGATAAAAGGGAGGCAGAGAAAAGGAAATAAAGGCAGAGATAAAAGGGAGAAAGGAGGCAGAGAGAAAGGGATAGAAAGGGGGAGGCAGAGAAAGGGATAGAAAGGGGGAGGCAGAGAGAAAGGGATAGAAAGGGGAGGCAGAGAGAAAGGGATAGAAAAGAGGCAGAGAGAAAGGGAAATAAAGGGGAGGCAGAGAGAAAGGGATAGAAAGGGGAGGCAGAGAGAGGCAGAAGGAAAGGGAAATAGGGGGAGGCAGAGAAAGGGATAGAAAGGGGGAGGCAGAGAGAAAGGGATAGAAAGGGGAGGCAGAGAGAAAGGAAATAAAGGGGGGCAGAGAGAGAAAGGGATAGAAAGGGGGAGGCAGAGAGAAAGGGATAGAAAGGGGAGGCAGAGAGAAAGGGAAAGAAAGGGGAGGCAGAGAAAAGGGATAGAAAGGGGAGGCAGAGAGAAAGGGATATAAAGGGGGAGGCAGAGAGAAAAGGGAAATAAAGGGGAGGCAGAGAGAAAGGGATAATAAGGGGAGGCAGAGAGAAAGGGATAGAAAGGGGGAGGCAGAGAGGGAAAGGGATAGAAAAGGGAAATAAAGGGAGGCAGAGAGAAAGGGATAGAAAGGGGAGGCAGAGAGAAAGGAAATAAGGGGGAGGGGAGGCAGAGAGAAAGGAAATAAAAGGGGGAGGCAGAGAGAAAGGGATAGAAAGGGGAGGCAGAGAGAAAGGGATAGAAAGGGGGAGGCAGAGAGAAAGGGATAGAAAGGGGAGGCAGAGAGAAAGGGATAGAAAGGGGGAGGCAGAGAGAAAGGGAAATAAAGGGGGGGCAGAGAGAAAGGGATAGAAAGGGGGAGGCAGAGAGAAAGGGATAGAAAGGGGGAGGCAGAGAGAAAGGGATAGAAAGGGGAGGCAGAGAGAAAGGGGTAGAAAGGGGGAGGCAGAAAGGGATAGAAAGGGGAGGCAGAGAGAAGGGGAGGCAGAGAGAAAGGGATAGAAAGGGAGGCAGAGAGAAAGGGATAGAAAGGGGGAGGCAGAGAGAAAGGGATAGAAAGGGGAGGCAGAGAGAAAGGGATAGAAAGGGGAGGCAGAGAGAAAGGGATAGAAAGGGGAGGCAGAGAGAAAGGGATAGAAAAGGGGAGGCAGAGAAAGGGATAGAAGGGGGAGGCAGAAGAAAGGGATGGAAAGGGGAGGCAGAGAGAAAGGGATAGAAAGGGGGAGGCAGAGAGAAAGGGAAATAAAGGGGGAGGCAGAGAGAAAGGATAATAAAGGGGAGGCAGAGAAAGGGATAGAAAGGGGGAGGCAGAGAGAAAAGGGATAGAAAGGGAGGCAGAGAGAAAGGGATAGAAAGGGGGGCAGAGAGAAAGGGATAGAAAGGGGAGGCAGAGAGAAAGGGATAGAAAGGGGGAGGCAGAGAGAAAGGGATAGAAGGGAGGCAGAGAGAAAGGGATAGAAAGGGGAGGCAGAGAGAAAGGGAAGAAAGGGGGAGGCAGAGAGAAAGGGATAAAGGGGGAGGCAGAGAGAAAGGGATAAAGGGGGAGGCAGAGAGAAAGGAAAGAAAGGGGGCAGAGAGAAAGGGATAGAAAGGGAGGCAGAAATAAAGGGGGAGGCAGAAGGGATAGAAAGGATATAAAGGGAGGCAGAGAAAGGGATAGAAGGGAGGCAGAGAGGGAAAAGGGAAATAAAGGGGAGGCAGAGAGAAAGGGATAGAAAGGGGGAGGCAGAGAGAAAGGGATAGAAAGGGAGGCAGAGAAAGGGATAGAAAGGGGAGGCAGAGAGAAAGGGATAGAAAGGGAGGCAGAGAGAAAGGGAAATAAAGGAGGCAGAGAGAAAGGGATAGAAAGGGGAGGCAGAGAAAGGATAGAAAGGGAGGCAGAGAGGGATAAAGGGGGAGGCAGAGAGAAAGGGATAGAAAGGGGAGGCAGAGAAAGGGATAGAAAGGGGGAGGCAGAGAGAAAGGATATAAAGGGGAGGCAGAGAGAAAGGGATATAAAGGGGAGGCAGAGAGAAAGGGAAATAAAGGGGAGGCAGAAAGGGATAGAAAGGAGGCAGAGAGAAAGGGATAGAAAGGGGGAGGCAGAAAGGATAGAAAGGGAGGCAGAGAGAAAAATAAAGGGGGCAGAGAGAAAGGGATAGAAAGGGGGCAGAGCAGAGAAAGGGAGGAAAGGGGAGGCAGAGAGAAAGGGATAGAAAGGGGAGGCAGAGAGAAAGGGATAGAAAGGGAGGCAGAGAAAGGGATAGTAAAAGGGGGAGGCAGAGAAGGGATAGAAAGGGGGAGGCAGAGAGAAAGGGAAAGAAAGGGGGAGGCAGAGAGAAAGGGATAGAAAGGGGGAGGCAGAGAGAAAGGGATAGAAAGGGGAGGCAGAGAGAAAGGGATAGAAAGGGAGGCAGAGAGAAAGGGATAGAAAGGGAGGCAGAGAGAAAGGGATAGAAAGGGGAGGCAGAGAGAAAGGGATAGAAAGGGGAGGCAGAAAGGGATAGAAAGGGAGGCAGAGAAAGGGATAGAAGGGGGAGGCAGAGCAGAAAGGGAAATAAAGGGGAGAGAGAAAGGGATAGAAAGGGGAGGCAGAGAGAAAGGGAAATAAAGGGGGAGGCAGAGAGAAAGGGAAATAAAGGGGGAGGCAGAGAGAAAGGGATAAAGGGGAGGCAGAGAGAAAGGAAATAAAAGGGAGGCAGAGAGAAAGGGATAGAAAGGGGAGGCAGAGAGAAAGGGAAAGAAAGGGGGAGGCAGAGAGAAAGGGATAGAAAGGGGGAGGCAGAGAGAAAGGGATAGAAAGGGGGAGGCAGAGAGAAAGGGAAATAAAGGGAGGCAGAAAAGGGATAGAAAGGGGCAGGAGAAAGAGAAAATAAAGGGCATAAGAAAGGGGGGGAGGCAGAGAGAAAGGGATAGAAAGGAGGCAGAGAAAGGGAAATAAAGGGGAGGCAGAGAGAAAGGAAATAAAGGGGAGGCAGAGAGAAAGGAAATAAAGGGGGAGGCAGAGAAAGGGATAGAAAGGGGAGGCAGAGAGAAAGGGATAGAAAGGGAGGCAGAGAGAAAGGGATAGAAAGGGGGAGGCAGAGAGAAAGGAAAAAGGGGAGGCAGAGAGAAAGGGATAGAAAGGGGAGGCAGAGAGAAAGGGATAGAAAGGGGGAGGCAGAGAGAAAGGGATAAAAAGGGAGGCAGAGAGAAAGGGAAATAAAGGGAGGCAGAGGGAGAAAGGGAATAGGAAAGGGGGAGGCAGAGAGAAAGGGATAGAAAAGGGAGGCAGAGAAAGGGGGAGGCAGAGAGAAAGGGATAGAAAGGGAGGCAGAGAGAAAGGGATAGAAAGGGAGGCAGAGAGAAAGGGATAGAAAGGGAGGCAGAGAAAGGGATAGAAAGGGAGGCAGAGAGAAAGGGTTAGAAAGGGAGGCAGAGAGAAAGGGATAGAAAGGGGAGAGGCAGAGAGAAAGGGATATAAAGGGAGGCAGAGAGAAAGGATAGAAAGGGGAGGCAGAGAGAAAAGGGATAGAAAGGGGAGGCAGAGAGAAAGGGATAGAAAGGGGGAGGCAGAAAGGGATAGAAAGGGGGCAGAAGAAAGGGAAATAAAGGGGAGGCAGAGAGAAAAGGAAATAAAGGGGGGAGGCAGAGAGAAAGGGATAGAAAGGGAGGCAGAGGGATAGAAAGAGGCAGAGAGAAAGGAAAGGGGGCAGCAGAGAGAAAGGGAAATAAAGGGAGGCAGAGAGAAAGGGATAGAAAGGGAGGCAGAGAGAAAGGGATAGAAAGGGGGAGGCAGAGAGAAAGGGATAGAAAGGGGAGGCAGAGAGAAAGGGAAATAAAGGGGGAGGCAGAGAGAAAGGGATAGAAAGGGGAGGCAGAGAGAAAGGGATAGAAAGGGGGAGGCAGAGAAAGGGATAGAAAGGGATAGAGAAAGGAAGAAAGGGAGGCAGAGAAAAGGGAAATAAAGGGGGGCAGAGAGAAAGGGATAGAAAGGGAGGCAGAGAGAAAGGGATAGAAAGGGGGGAGGCAGAGAGAAAGGGATAGAAAGGGGAGGCAGAGAGAGAAAGGGATAGAAAGGGGGAGGCAGAGAGAAAGGATAGAAAGGGGAGGAGGCAGGGATAGAAAGGGAGGCAGAGAGAAGGGATAGAAAGGGGGAGGCAGAGAGAAAGGGATAGAAAGGGGAGGCAGAGAAAAGAAAGGGGGAGGCAGAGAAAGGGATATAAAGGGAGGCAGAGAGAAAGGGATAGAAAGGGGGAGGCAGAGAGAAAGGGATAGAAAGGGGAGGCAGAGAGAAAGGGATAGAAAGGGGGAGGCAGAGAGAAAGGGATAGAAAGGGGGAGGCAGAGAGAAAGGGAAAATAAAGGGGAGGCAGAGAGAAAGGGAAATAAAGGGGGAGGCAGAGAGAAGGGATAGAAAGGGGAGGCAGAGAGAAAGGGAAATAAAGGGGAGGCAGAGAGAAAAGGGAAAGAAAGGGGGGCAGAGAGAAAGGGATAGAAAGGGAGGCAGAGAGAAAGGGATAGAAAGGGGAGGCAGAGAGAAAGGGATAGAAAGGGGAAAGGGGAGGCAGAGAAAAGGGATAGAAAGGGGAGGCAGAGAGAAAGGGATAGAAAGGGATAGAAAGGGAGGCAGAGAGAAAGGGAAAGAAAGGGGAGGCAGAGAGAAAGGGAAATAAAGGGGAGGCAGAGAGAAAGGGATAGAAAGGGGAGGCAGAGAGAAAGGGATAGAAAGGGGGAGGCAGAGAAAGGGAGAAAGGGAGGCAGAGAGAAAGGGATAGAAAGGGGAGACAGAGAGAAAGGGATAAAGGGGGAGGCAGAGAGAAAGGGATAGAAAGGGGAGGCAGAGAGAAAGGGATAGAAAGGGGAGGCAGAGAGAAAGGGATAGAAAGGGGAGGCAGAGAGAAAGGAAATAAAGGGGGAGGCAGAGAGAAAGGATAGAAAGGGGAGGCAGAGAGAAAGGGATAGAAAGGGGGAGGCAGAGAGAAAGGATAGAAAGGGGGAGGCAGAGAGAAAGGGATAGAAAGGCAGAGGCAGAGAAAGGGATAGAAAGGGGGAGGCAGAGAAAGGGATAGAAAGGAGGCAGAGAAAGGGATAGAAAGGGAGGCAGAGAGAAAGGAAAATAAAGGGGGAGGCAGAGAAAGGGAAATAAAGGGGAGGCAGAGAGAAAGGAAATAAAGGGAGGCAGAGAAAGGAAAATAGAAAGGGGGAGGCAGAGAGAAAGGGATAAAGGGGAGGCAGAGAAAGAAATAAAGGGGAGCAGAGAGAAAGGATAGAAAGGGGAGGCAGAGAGAAAGGGATAGAAAGGGGGAGGCAGAGAATAAAGGGAGGAGAGAAAGGGAAATAAAGGCAGAGAAAAGGAAATAAGGGGAGGCAGAGAGAAAGGGATAGAAAGGGGAGGCAGAGAGAAAGGGAAATAAAGGGGGAGGCAGAGAGAAAGGGATAGAAAGGGGGAGGCAGAGAGAAAGGGATAGAAAGGGGAGGCAGAGAGAAAGGGATAGAAAGGGGAGGCAGAGAGAAAGGATAGAAAGGGGGAGGCAGAGAGAAAGGGAAATGAAAAGGGAGGCAGAGAGAAAGGGATAGAAGGGGGAGGCAGAGAGAAAGGGATAGAAAGGGAAGCAGAGAGAAAGGGATAGAAAGGGGAGACAGAGAGAAAGGGATATAAAGGGGGAGGCAGAGAGAAAGGGGGCAGGGGGAAGCAGAGAGAAAGGGATAGAAAGGGAAGGCAGAGAGAAAGGGATAGAAAGGGGAGACAGAGAGAAAGGGATATAAAGGGGAGGCAGAGAAAAGGGATGATAAAGGGGAGGCAGAGAGAAAGGAAATAAAGGGGAGGCAGAGAAAGGAAATAAAGGGGGAGGCAGAGAGAAAGGGAAATAAAGGGGGAGGCAGAGAGAAAGGGATAGAAAGGGGGAGGCAGAGAGAAAGGGATAGAAAGGGGGAGACAGAGAGAAAGGGATAGAAAGGGGGAGGCAGAGAGAAAGGGATAGAAAGGGGGAGGCAGAGAGAAAGGGATAGAAAGGGGGAGGCAGAGAGAAAGGGAAATAAAGGGGGAGGCAGAGAGAAAGGGAAATAAAGGGGGAGGCAGAGAGAAAGGAAATAAAGGGGGAGGCAGAGAGAAAGGGAAATAAAGGGGGAGGCAGAGAGAAAGGGAAATAAAGGGGGAGGCAGAGAGAAAGGGAAATAAAGGGGGGGGGGGGCAGAGAGAAAGGGATAGAAGGGGGAGGCAGAGAGAAAGGAAATAAAGGGGAGGCAGAGAGAAAGGCATAGAAAGGGGGAGGCAGAGTGAAAGGGATAGAAAGGGGGAGGCGAAGAGAAAGGGAAATAAAGGGGGAGGCAGAGAGAAAGGCATAGAAAGGGGGAGGCAGAGAGAAAGGGAACACAGGGTGATGCAGAGAGAAAGGGAAATAAAGGGGGAGGCAGAGAGAAAGGGATAGAAAGGGGGAGGCAGAGTGAAAGGGAGTGGGAGATACAGGATGAGGCAAAGAGGGAGAGGAAGTGAGAATTGGAGAATGAGATAGAGGTAGTCAGAGAAAGAGGTGAAGAGCGGAGGGAGAGATGGTGAGAAGATGGTGTGAACATGCATATTAATGAGGTTCTATGAATCAGGCTGATTACTGCAACAATTAGGAGACTGTCGTCATCTACCATGGGGTAGAACGAGGGAAAGAGAGGGATGAGTACAGGAAAGTATGGTATTTGTATTTTCTCAACACCTTTGTTTTTTATCTCATTAAAGAACATTTAAGGTGTTTTGTCTCTAGGATTGACATTTTAAAATGTGAAGACAAGTGATTTCTAAAGAAGACTATTATGAAATATGACCATTTTGAAGATCCTAGAAAGCAGAGAAGATCAAGACCAAGCCAGAGGTCTGCCTTTATATCATGGACAGGAAGTATCCCTCTGCTCCACTGTCCGGTGTGTGTGTAATGTGCAGATGTTCCAGATCTGGTCTGTGGTCATGGCCTGTACAGAAAGTCAGTTACAATATGTGCAGGTTTGTGTGTCAGAAACAGGTATTAGATCCCAGGCCAACACACAGATCAAGTTTTGTTTACGTAAAAACCATTCACTCGCACACACAAACTTGTAGCAGTAGTTGTAGTGGTAGTTGTAGCGGTAGTTGTAGTGGGAGTTGTAGTTGTAGCGGTAGTTGTAGCGGTAGTTGTAGCAGTAGTTGTAGTGGTAGCGATAGTGGTAGTTGTAGTGGTAGCAGGAGCGGTAGTGGTAGTTTTAGTGGTAGTGGTAGTTGTAGTGGTAGTTGTAGCAGTAGTGGTAGCGGTAGTGGTAGCGATAGTGGTAGTTGTAGCAGTAGTGTGAGTTGTAGACGTAATGGTAGTTGTTGCGGGAGTTATAGTGGTAGTGTAAGCGGTAGTGGTAGTGGTAGTGGTAGAGGTAGTTGTAGTGGTTGTTGTAGCGGTAGTTGTAGTGGTAGCGATAGTGGTAGTGGTAGTTGAAATAGTAGCGGTAGTGGTAACGGTAGTGGTAGTGGTAGTTGAAGCAGTAGCGGTAGTGGTAACGGTAGTGGTAGTGGTAGTGGTAGCGGTAGTGATATTTGTTGCGGTAATGGTAGTGGTAGTTGTAGCGGTAGTGGTAATGGTATTTGTAGCGGTAGCGGAAGTGGTAGTTGTAGTGGTAGCAGGAGCGGTAGTGGTAGTTTTAGTGGTAGTGGTAACAGTAGTGGTAGTGATAGTGGTAGTTGTAGCAGTAGTGGGAGTTGTAGACGTAGTGGTAGTGGTAGTTGTAGCGGTAGTGGTAGTTGCAGTAGGAGTTGTAGTGGTAGATGTAGTGGTAGTAGTAGTTGTAGCGGTAGCGGGAGTGGTAGTTGTAGAGGTTGCGGTAGTGGTAGTGGTAGCGGTATTTGTAACGGTAGCGGGAGTGGTAGTGGTAACTACCAGTAGTGGTATTGGTAATGGTAGCAGTAGCGTTAGTGGCAGTGGTATTTGTAGCAGTAGCGGTAGTGGTGTTTGTAGCGGTAGTGGTAGTTGTAGTTGTAGAGGTAGGTATAGTGGTAGTGGTAACGGTAGTGGTAGCAGTAGCGTTAGTGGCAGTGGTATTTCTAGCAGTAGCGGTAGTTGTAGTTGTAGTTGTAGTTGTTGCAGGAGTTATAGTGGTAGTGGTAGCGGTAGTGGTAGTGGTAGAGGTATTTGTAGCGGTAGCGGTAGTGGTGTTTGTAGCGGTAGTGGTAGTTGTAGTAGTAGCGGTAGTTCTAGTGGTAGTGGTAACGGTAGTGGTAGCGGTAGTGGTAGTGGTATTTGTAGTGATAGTGGTAACTACCAGTAGTGGTATTGGAAGTGGTAGCAGTAGTTGTTTCGGGAGCTATAGTGGTAGTGGGAGTGGTAGCGGTAGCGGTAGCGGTAGAGGTAGTGGTAGTTGTGGTGGTGGTGGTAGAGGTATTTGTAGCGATAGCGGTGTTTGTAGCGGTAGTGGTAGTTGTAGCATTAGCGGTAGTGGTATTTGTAGCGTTAGCGGTAGTTGTAGTTGTAGCGGTAGTTATAGTGGTAGTGGTAACGGTAGTGGTAGGAGTAGCGGTAGTGGTAGTGGTATTTGTAGCGGTAGCGGTAGATGTAGCGGTAGCAGTAGCGGTAGTTGTAGTTGTAGCGGTAGTTATAGTGGTAGTGGTAACGGTAGTGGTAGCAGTAGCGTTAGTGGCAGTGGTATTTGTAGTGGTAGCGGTAGTTGTAGTTGTAGTTGTTGCAGGAGTTATAGTGGTAGTGGTAGTGGTAGCGGTAGTGGTAGTGGTAGTTGTAGTGGTAGTGGTAGAGGTATTTGTAGCTGTAGCGGTAGTGGTGTTTGTAGTGGTAGTTGTAGTTGTAGCAGGAGTTATAGTGGTAGTGGTAGTGGTAGCGGTAGTGGTAGTGGTAGTTGTAGTGGTAGTGGTAGAGGTATTTGTAGCTGTAGCGGTAGTGGTGTTTGTAGTGGTAGTTGTAGTTGTAGCGGTAGTTGTTTCGGGAGCTATAGTGGTAGTGGTAGTGGTAGTTGTAGTGGTAGTGGTAGTTGTAGTGGTAGTGGTAGAGGTATTTGTAGCGGTAGCGGTAGTGGTAGTGGTAACTGCCAGTAGTGGTATTGGAAGTGGTAGCAGTAGCAGTAGCGTTAGTGGCAGTGGTATTTGTAGCGGTAGTTGTAGTTGTAGTTGTTGCGGGAGTTATAGTGGCAGTGGTAGTTGTAGTGGTAGTGGTAGAGGTATTTGTAGCGGTAGCGGAGGTGGTGTTTGTAGCGGTAGTGGTAGTGGTATTTGTAGCGGTAGTTGTTTTGGGAGCTATAGTGGTAGTGGTAGTTGTAGTGGTAGCGGTAGGAACTGAAAATAGGTTCCTAAGAAATATCATTTGCCAATTAGAACTCAGTGAACAGACAGAGACCAAAATCTGAAAGGTCAGTCCTCAGGGTTTTGCCTGCTACATAAGTTCTGTGATACTCACAGACATGATTCAAACAGTTTTAGAAACTTCAGAGTGTTTTCTATCCAAATATACTAATAATATGCATATCTCATTTTCCTGGCATGAGTAGCAGGAAGTTGAAATTGGGCACGCTATTTATCCAAATGTGAAAATGCTGCCCCCTATACCTTAAGAAGTTAAGTCAATGAGGCCACGGTGTGACAGACTTGGGCCAATTCTCGTCATCAACGAAACCTGTCAATAAATCTATACAAATCAAGGAAGAGAACACAGCAAACCAAGGTAAGTCATGCAAAGTAAAAAGGCACACATTTTCTATATAAAGGTCAAAGCAAAACAAATATTAATTCTCACAAAAATGGTGGGCAGCACATGTCATATCTTGTTTTTGACATGTGCTTGTCCATGTGTCTTGTGTCTTTATGTCTGTACAGTATCTGTGTGTGTACCCAGTTTACATGATGTGCTCTGTAATCTAATTAAGTTCTAACCGGGCTTGACATGACCGCTAACCCCGCTGTAACAGACGGTCTCCTGTCTGAACTAACAGGCTCACAAACACCAACACATCCACACACACACACACACACACACACACACACACACACACACACACACACACACACACACACACACACACACACACACACACACACACACACACACACACACACACACACACACACACACACACACACACACACACACACACACACACACACACACACTAGCTGACAGAGGTGACAGATCCAATAACACAGACATGACTGTTTTTGCTGTGATCAGATCAAAATAAATGACACACTTAGAACCCACAATTTACTGCCCTTTTTGACCTCATGCTCGCTAGTAGGGGTCATCGCAGTGTCAGCCCGATTTTTTTATTTTAACCTTAATTTAACTAGGCAAGTCAGTTAAGACTGGGGCGGCAGGGTAGCCTAGTGGTTAGAGCGTTGGACTAGTAACCAAAAGGTTGCAAGTTCAAATCCCCGAGCTGACATTCTGCCCCTGAACAGGCAGTTAACCCACTGTTCCTAGGCCGTCATTGAAAAGAATTTGTTCTTAACTGACTTGCCTAGTAAAATAAAAAATAAAAGAACAATTCTTATTTACAATGACGAGCTAACCTCGGGCCAAAGCCGGATGACGCTGATTAGCTCTTTTGTTGTTCCATTTACATTACATTTAAGTCATTTAGCAGACACTCTTATCCAGAGCGACTGGACATCCAGTGGAACAGCCACTTTACAATAGTGCATCTGAATCTTAAAGGGGGGTGAGGAGGATTACTTATCCTATCCTAGGTATTCCTTAAAGATGTTCCATGTGACATGCCATTGATAATGGCTACTGCCTGCTAGCATGAGGACGAAAAGGGCTCACCACATTGCGTTCCAAGTTCAATGAATTGCAGTCAAAGGTAAATCACGACAGGTTCTAAAAGGAAGCTATGTACCACAAAGCAACTTCATCTCCAGGATTACTATCTTACAATAAGCATGTACTGTATGTTGCTAATGTTTTGAATAGTAACATTATAATATAGACCATGTAATATACCATGGACATTACCATGTCTAACGCTTGACCTGGGTAACTTCAATGCAGTGTTTCCAATGCAAAGGGGTTGATTATAGATAGCTCCCAGATACGACCTGATTACCCCCCTCTCTCTCTCTCTCTCTCTCTCTCTCTCTCTCTCTCTCTCTCTCTCAAAAACACTTTGTTCAATTGCCCTACATGGCAACTCTCCACAATGGGGCCAGACGCTTATAGCACTGAGCTTCTCTTATTTAATACCCAAACCAGGAGATCATTTAAAATATCTAGGACAACTAATCATCATTTGTTCTCTTATTTGATGTATCCTTTTCTTTTTCTCTATTAAAAAAGAAGGGGACATGTCTTGATTTGACCGTTGACATACTTCTTGTGGGTTGTGTGTCTGAGTGTGTGTGAGGGGCTGATGGTTTGGTTGTCTGTAACTCCTGGATGTCAAATCAAATCAAATCAAATCAAATTTGATTTGTCACATACACATGGTTAGCAGATGTTAATGCGAGTGTAGCGAAATGCTTGTGCTTCTAGTTCCGACAATGCAGTGATAACCAACAAGTAATCTAACTAACAATTCCAAAACTACTATCTTCTACACAGTGTAAGGGGATAAGGAATATGTACATAAGGATATATGAATGAGTGATGGTACAGAGCAGCATACAGTAGATGGTATCGAGTACAGTATATACATATGAGATGAGTATGTAGACAAAGTAAACAAAGTGGCATAGTTAAAGTGGCTAGTGATACATGTATTACATAAGGATGCAGTCGATGATGTAGAGTACAGTATATACATATGCATATGGGATGAATAATGTAGGGTAAGTAACATTATATAAGGTAGCATTGTTTAAAGTGGCTATGTCAGAGCGGAGGACACAGCTGCATAGCTCACCATAGAGACACAGTATATCCTGGGGTCTCTTTCAATGGCCTTGACACACACACGCACGCACACACACACACACACACACACACACACACACACACACACACACACACACACACACACACACACACACACACACACACACACACACACACACACACACACACACACACACACACACACACACACACACACACACACACAGCTTACCCAGCCATCACGGTACATTATAACCTGGGGATGGAATTCACTGGCCTTAAATTACATGACAGAAACAGAAGTTATGCGGAATTATTGTTTCTGGGTGTTAAAGCACCCTACGGCTGCCTGTTGCCAGCACGTGCTAGGAGCAGCGTCTTTATGACACACATACAATACACACACACACACACACACACACACACACACACACACACACACACACACACAGTCATGTAAGTGTGCACACACACGGTTTAGAAACAGCTTCTGTGTGAGTGTCACATCACTTCTCTCTGGGTGGGCACAGACGGGCCAATGCTATAATACCCCACTGTTTAACCCTGGTACACACACACACAAAGACACAGAGACACACACACACACACACACACACACACACACACACACACACACACACACACACACACACACACACACACACACACACACACACACACACACACACACACACACACACACACACACACACACACACACACACAGATAACAGACACACACATAACAGACACTGCACACAAAGCCCAACTTGCCTATATTGCTTATACACTATAATTTGAAAAGTCTTCCCTTTTCATCCTTTTGCTCCCTGGTTTGAAAATCTAATTGATAACCTTGAAGATTATTATACATTCCTCTCGCTACTCTGTTCTCTGGTCTTCATTCTATTCCTCTCTCTCAGCAATTGCAAGCTGGTTTTCATTAAGGGGCCTCGATGCTTATGGCTCCAAATACATTTTTTAAGGCCATCTGTGCCAGTGTACTCTGTTGCTGCACTGTGTGTGAGTGTGTGCGTGCGTGTGAGTGTGCATGTGTGTGCATACATGTGTGTGTGTCCATGTACAGAATGTGTGTTCATATATGTGTGTGGCAGTGTGTGTCTCCATATAAAAACGTACCACAGGTTAAGAGAGTCGTCAGCTACCTTGGCTCTGTTGCTATGTCTCTGTGGTACCCTGGCACTACTGTAAATACCAGCTGAGAAGGCCACTGTCTTACACAGAAACACACACACACAGTTCTTACTCTTAATTTAGTGTATTCTCCCTGGCACAGCCTCACACCCAGACTGTCATCACTGCTGCGACTGGACAGGCGTTGGCGTTGGCTGGTACAGTACCATAAGTGGCAGAGCACTATTTTCCTCTCTTGCAGTCTGTCTCTCACCCTCTATCTCCTCTGGATAGACATGGATCCTCCATGTTTTAATTGTAGATGGCGTTACGTTGCTTCTTTTCTTCGCTCTTCTCTTATCAGTATCTCTTTAAACAATTACTCTTTCTTTCTTTTTTCTTTTCTTCTGTCTTTTTTTCCTTCTTTTTTTTTACTTCTTTCTATCTTTCGTTCTTTCTTTCGTTCGTTCTTTCGATCTTTCTTTCTTGCACTCTCTCTCCCTCTCACTTTCTGTCTTACATTGGCCAAGCTTGGCACTAAGAACAGTGCCAGTTATCTGGCACGCTGGCACACAGGGCCTGTTGGAGCAGAGCGGAGGGGCAGAAAGGACGCTGGCTAAACTGGCACAGAGATCACAGGGCCTGGATAGAGCCCCTCATGCCCAGCACATATTCCCTAATAAGTAATTCATCTAAGAAAGCCCATGATCAAGGCCCTACGGGGCTCTGCCCCTTTGACTAAGCCAATGCCTGTCCCTGTCCCCTCTCTTTGTCTTCCATAGACTTCTGAGGCTTTACTGAACTGCTCAGATTATACCAGAGGAAGAGGGTGGATATTTCTATTAGCTATTCCATCAGATATATAATATTCATTTAACCAGGATGTCCCACTGAAACAAAAAATCTATTTTCCAAGCAAAACCTGGCGAGGCCAAGAATAATTATCTATCCAAAGCTTATGTTTTTTCAAGTTTTGTTGACCTAAAAAAAAACTTCCCACGTTCACAGTCTGTGCTGTACACTCATCCCAAAGTTATCTGAGGTCCAAAGGTCTGCGTGCGTTAGTGACTAAATCTGTGGTGAAATGGCAGTGTTTGTTGTGGTTCTTAGTGAGATCTTGACTGTGACAGCACTTAGAGCCCAGAGCCCTCTCTTGTCAAAGAGGCCAAACGTCCCCTTAAAGTTCATACCTCAAATCGGCCCCAAAGAGCAGCCAGGAGTACATTCCGACCATTGTTGCGAATTGTGATTTTTTTTTGTTCAAGGTTTGGGGGCATGATATTTCAACACATTGGGAAAGGGCTAACACTTTATGACACAGCTGTGAGACTGGTGAAAGGCTACCCTTTGCATTTGAGACCTCTCTTTAGAACCTTACGAACCTTTGGCACGAGGTGCGTTGAGATCGCTCACATTCAACGGGAGCCTCTCTTTATCATCTTTCACCTTTGCCTGAAGGACTGCGTGTCTCCACTAAGGAGGTTTAAAAAAATAAATGGTATATCATAGGACAGCAGGGTGGATGACATCAAAATAAAAACATGAATCCTTTTAAATGAAATGTAAAGCACAATGTTTAGATAAGGACAGAGGGATATCTATGTGTACATTTGTTTGTAGTGAGAAGAGCATCTGCATCTCTGGGAAGGAAAAAGTTATTTTAAAGGTCCCGAATAATCATTCTGAATCCAATGTAAAATAGCATTTTGAGTGAATGAAACATCACCCATAATATATTTTTCCCATATTTACTTCCAGGAAGTCTGAAAAGACTGACAGAGTGGGTGGGGAGCTAGTAGTCTGAGTGGGTGGGGAGCTAGTAGTCTGAGTGGGTGGGGAGCTAGTAGGCTGAGTGGGTGGGGAGCTAGTAGGCTGAGTGGGCGGGGAGCTAGTAGGCTGAGTGGCTGGGGAGCTAGTAGGCTGAGTGGGTGGGGAGCTATTAGGCTGAGTGGGCGGGGAGCCAGTAGGCTGAGTGGGCGGGGATCTAGTAGACTGAGTGGGCGGGGAGCTAGTAGACTGAGTGGGCGGGGATCTCGTAGGCTGAGTGGGAGGGGAGCTAGTAGGCTGAGTGGGTGGGGAGCTAGTAGGCTGAGTGGGTGGGGAGCTAGTAGGCTGAGTGGGCGGGGAGCCAGTAGGCTGAGTGGGCGGGGATCTAGTAGACTGAGTGGGCGGGGAGCTAGTAGACTGAGTGGGCGGGGATCTCGTAGGCTGAGTGGGAGGGGAGCTAGTAGGCTGAGTGGGTGGGGATCAATTAGGCTAAGTGGGAGGGGAGCTAGTAGACTGAGTGGGCGGGGATCTAGTAGACTGAGTGGGCGGGGAGCTAGTAGACTGAGTGGGCGGGGAGCTAATAGACTGAGTGGGTGGGGAGCTAATAGACTGAGTGGGTGGGGAGCTAGTAGACTGAGTGGGAGGGGAGCTAGTAGACTGAGTGGGCGGGGAGCTAGTAGACTGAGTGGGCGGGGAGCTAGTAGACTGAGTGGGTGGGGATCTAGTAGGCTGAGTGGGTGGGGATCTAGTAGACTGAGTGGGCGGGGAGCTAGTAGACTGAGTGGGTGGGGATCTAGTAGGCTGAGTGGGTGGGGATCTAGTAGGCTGAGTGGGTGGGGATCTAGTAGGCTGAGTGGGTGGGGAGCTCACCTTGACTGCTGGTTCTTTGAAAACGCCTATGTCAAGCAACATGGACACAGTGAGCAGTGTTGCAGTGAAATTATCTCAGGCAAATATGATTATACACAAAGGAATTCAAATAAAAAGCGTGAGCTGGCACACATCCAGAGAAAAGTATTTAACGTAGAGGTGATGACTAACGGCGAATAAACTGTAAGCTATAAAAAATCAGACACTCTCTCTCTAAATATACATAACCAGTCAAAAGTTTGGACAGACCTACTAAGTCAAGGGTATTTCTTTATTTTTACTATTTTCTACATTGCAGAATAACAGTAGAGATATCAAAACTATGAAATAACACGTGTTAAATAAAACAAAATATATTTTATATTTGGGATTCTTCAAAGTAGCCACCCTTTGCCTTCATGACAGCTTTGCATGCTCTTGGAATTCTCTCAACCAGCTTCATGAGTCACCTGGAATGCATTTCAATTAACAGGTGTGCCTTCTTAAACGCATGTTTTGGATTATCTTTTACCAGATCGAATGTGTTATATTCTCTCAAATGAATTTCACATTTCCACGAACTTCAAAGTGTTTCCTTTCAAATGGTATCAAGAATATGCATGCATTGCTTCAAGTCCTGAGCTTCGGGCAGTTAGATATGGGCATGTCATTTAAAAATGTGTTTTGAAAAAAAGGTACGATCAATAAGAGGTCAAAAATATAAAAAAATGCAGCATCTTTGAAATGCAAGAGAATGACCATACTTTCAGACAGGAGTCTAGGTGTAATTTAGATTTTGGCAGCAGATGGGATTAGTGTGTGTGCAAAGTTTCAGACTGATCCCATGAAGAATTATATTACTGCACAATATTTTGTATCAAGTCTGCCAGGAGTAATTTTTTAAAATGTACCTTTATTTAATCAGGTAGGCTAGTTGAGATCAAATTCTAATTTGCAACTGTGACCTGGCCAAGATAAAGCAAAGCAGTGTGACACAGACATCAACACAGAGTTACACGTGGAATAACATGGAATAAACAATAAACAAGCCAATAACACAATAAAACAAGTCAATGACACAGTAGAAAAAAAGAAAGTCTATGTACAGTGTGTGCAAAAGGCATGAGGAGGTAGGTAATAAATAGGCCATATTAGCGAAGAATTACAATTTAGAAGATTAACACTAGAGTGATAAATGAGCAGATGATGATGGGCAAGTCGTGTTATTGGTGTGCAAAAGAGCAGAAAAGTAAATAAAAACAGCATGGGGATGAGGTAGGTAGATTGGGTGGGCTATTTACAGATGGACTATGTACAGCTGCAGTGATCGGTAAGCTGCTCAGATAGCTGGTGTTTAAAGTTGGTGAGGGAAATATAAGTCTCCAGCTTCAGCTACTTTTGCAATTTGTTCCAGTCACTGGCAGCAGAGAACTGGAAGGAAAGGCAGCCAAATGGGGTGTTGGCTTTGGGGATGATCAGCGAGATATACCTGCTGGAACGTGTGCTACGGGTGGGTGTTGTTATCGTGACCAGTGAGCTAAGAAAAGGCGGAGCTTTACCTAGCATAGACTTATAGATGACCTGGAGCCAGTGGGTCAGGCAACGAATATGTAGCCAGCCGACTAGAGCATACAGGTCGCAGTGGTGAGTGGAATAAGGTCATTTGGTAACAAAATGGATGGCACTGTGATAGACTGCATCCAGTTTGCTGAGTAGAGTATTGGAAGCTATTTTGTAGATGACATCGCTGAAGTCGAGGATCGGTAGGAAAGTCAGTTTTTCTATGGTAAGTTTGGCGGAGTGAAGGAGGCTTTGTTGCGAAATAGAAAGCCGATTCTAGATTTGATTTTGGATTGGAGAGGTTTAATATGGAAGGAGAGTTTACAGTCCAACCAGACCCCTAGGTATTTATAGTTGTCCACATATTCTAGGTCAGAAGGGAGGTGATGCTAGTCAGGCGAGCGGGTGCGGGCAGCGAACGGTTGAAAAGAATGCATTTGATTTTACTAGCGTTTAAGAGCAGTTGGAGGCTACGGAAGGAGGGTTGTATGGCATTGAAGCTCATTTGAAGGTTAGTTAGCACAGTGTCCAAGGAAGGGCCAGAAGTATACAGAATGGCATAGAGGTGGATCAGGGAATCACCCGCAGCAAGAGCGACATCATTGATATATACAGAGAAAGAGTCTGCCAGAGGATTGAACCCTGTGGTACCCCCATAGAGACTGCCAGAGTGCCGGACATCAGGCCCTCCGATTTGACACACTGAACTCTGTCTGCAAAGTAATTGATGAACCAGGCAAGGCAGTCATTAGAGAAACCAAGGCATTGAGTTTGCCGATAAGAATACAGTGATTGACAGAGTCAAAAGCCTTGGCCAGGTCGATGAAGATGGCTGCACAGTACTGTCTTTTATCGATGCCATTGATATCGCTTAGTACCTTGAGCGTGGCTGAGGTGCACCCATGACCGGCTTGGAAACCAGATTGCACAGCGGAGAATGTACAGTGGGATTCGAAATGGTCAGTGACCTGTTTATTAACTTGGCTTTTGAAGACTTTAGAGAGGCAGGGCAGGATGGATATAGGTCTACAGCAGTTTGTGTCTAGAGTGTCACCCCCTTCGAAGACGGCGATGACCGCGGCAGCTATCCAATCTTTAGGGATCTCGAACTATACGAAAGAGAGGTTGAACAGGCTGGTGATAGGGGTGATGGCTAGCCCAGCTGATTTGTACGGGTCCAGGTTTTTCAGCTCTTTCAGAACATCTGCTATCTGGATTTGGGTGAAGGAGTAGCTGGGGAGGCTTGAGCGAGTAGCTGCACAGGGGGGGGGGGGGTGGAGCTGTTGGCCGGGTTTGGAGCCAGGAGGAAGGCATTGCCAGCCGTGGAGAAATGGTGGCAGCTTTTCCTACACTCTGCGGTCCAAATCATAAAAAAAAATTCAATTGGGGTGAGGTCGGGTGATTGTGGAGGACAGGTCATCTGATGCAGCACTCCATCACTCTCCTTGGTCAAATAGCCCTTACACAGCCTTGAGGTATGTTTTGGGTCATTGTCCTATTGAAAAACAAATGATAGTCCCACTAGATGCAAACCAGATGGGATGGTGTATCGCTGCAGAATACTGGGAAAAAAATCTCAGTAATATGGACTCATCAAACCAAAGGACAGATTTCCACCGGTCTAATGTCCATTGCTCGTGTTTCTTTCCCAAGCAAGTCCCTTTTTCTTACTGGTGTCCTTTAGTAGTGGTTTCTTTTCAGCAATTCGACCATGAAGGCCTGATTCACATCATCTCCCCTGAACAGTTGATGCTGAGTTGTGTCTGTTACTCAAACTATGAAGCATTTATTAGGGTTGCAATCTCAGGTGTAGTTAACTCTAATGAACGTATCCTCTGCAGCAGAGGTAATTCTGTGTCTTCATGGTCGCCAGTTTCATCACAGTGCTTGATGGTTTTTGTGACTGCTCTTGAAAAAACTTTCAAAGTACTTGAAATGTTCCATATTGACTGACATGGGGGACAGGACCAGTACTTTAAATGTCATGTCTTAAAGTAATGATGGACCGTTGTTTCTCTTTGCATATTTCAGCTGTTATTGCTATAATATGGACTTGGTATTTTACGCTATATTCTGTATACCACCCCTCTCTTGTCACAAGACAACTGATTGTCTCAAACGTATTAAGAAGAAATTGTAACAGCATCAATATAGACAAAATGTTGGCTGTATAATTTTGCTAGGTAGCCCAATTTAAATTGTCAGGACTATTTATCAAGTTAGCTAGCTAGTTAATCTTGGACACATTCAGTTGAAACTTCACAGGTTGAGGTCTGGGTCATTTTCATGGAATATATACTGTGTAGTGACTGTCAGATAATGTTAATATATTTTGACTATAAATGATGTCAAGAAGTTTGTTTGAATTTTCCATATGGCATGTCTCTTGATGTAATGACATGACATCTGTGTCTCAGTTTGGATTTGATTTGATTTTGTTCCATGCTGGCTGAAGACCTAGCAGGCCAGTTAACTAACACCAGGCACAGATGAAAGTGGAAACCTATAAGTATCTTTGCCTTAGTTGAATAGGGGAAACCTCTAATTATATTTACTGACACACTGTAGTTAAATTTAGGCACCAGTAGACTAGCTACCTAGCTATGTAAACCACGCCCCTCACAGGACACACCTTCTCCGATGTTGGTTATAAGGCAGGACTTATTCAAATTAGGTAAGAAAATAAGATGTTACCACTGGTGTTTTAGATTTAAAAAAAGCCCTTAATAATCCCGCCTCTATCCCACCTCCTGAATCCAAGTGTTTGACATGGGGGACAGGACCAGTACTTTAAATATCATCCAATTTCATGAAAAACGTGACTTACCTGTTGCGGCCCTTTAAAGTAATTGCCCAGTGTTTCCAGATATATATAAAAAATGTGTATGTTAGAAAGCAGCTTTTCTTTGTTGGAATGGAGTAGGCGTGGGCATACCGCAACACCAGAATGGTGCGGCAGGGTAGCCTAGTGATTAGAGTGTTGGACTAGTAACCGAAAGGTTGGAAGTTCAAATCCCCGAGCTGACAAGGTAGAAATCTGTCGTTCTGCCCCTGAACAGGCAGTTAACCCACTGTTCCTAGGCCATCATTGAAAATAAGAATTTGTTCTTAACTGACTTACTTGCCTAGTAAAATAAAGGTTAATTTTTTTTTTTTTAAATGGTGTGGGCATACCTCAACAATGTGGTTGGCATACCTCAACAGTGGTCCTTCTGTGGCTCAGTTGGTAGAGCATGGCGCTTGTAACGCCAGGGTAGTGGGTTCGATTCCCGGGACCACCCATACGTAGAATGTATGCACACATGACTGTAAGTCGCTTTGGATAAAAGCGTCAGCTAAATGGCATATATTATTATATATAACAACAGAATGGAGTAGGCGTACCCCAACAACAGAATGGTGTGGGCATACCCCAACAACAGAATGGAGTAGGCGTACCCCAACAACAGAATGGTGTGGGCATACCCCAACAACAGAATGGTGTGGGCATACCCCAACAACAGAATGGTGTGGGCATACCCCAATCACAGAATGGAGTGGGCATACCCCAACAACATTATGGTGTGGGCATACCCCAATAACATAATGGAGTCTGCATACCCCCACAACAGAATGGTGTGGGCATACCCCAACAACAGAATGGAGTAGGCATACCCCAACAACAGAATGGTGTGGCCATATACCGGTCAGTAAAAATAAAAGTAAATCGTTGATTGGCCAGCTCATCCTCCTCAGGGAGATGACATCATCTTCTTTGAGGAAATAGCAAATGATACCGACCGCCTCTATTCGGTCTTACGTAGCAACATTTTAAATGTTGTTTTTTTTTACATTGGATAAAAGTAGAGAGTTAGAAATGGATGGATTTCTGGTTCTAATAATATTTCTACATTAGCTAGTGAGCCAGCAAGCTAATGTTTGCTAGCTAACTAACAGTATGCTTTAACTTGCAATAAATACAACTTTCTGACAAAAATAGAAACTTACATCTGAAAGTGTAGCTAGACTCTTATACATGGATGAACGCTTCACAGCAGACTGGAACCATTTCACTCAGTTTTGTTTGTAGCTGCATCTTGTTTGGCCAGCATTGTGTCAAGTCACTCCGGTTCACACTGACACGGTGTGTGCAGAAAGTAGCCCATCACTTTATCCAACTGATCTGCCGATAGTGCCTGCTAAATTCAGGGCGTTTATGATGCAAAACTTTTGTCGTTCTCAATGGCTAATTATATATCTGTCACGCACTGACCATAGAGAGCCCTCTAATTGTTTTGTGTTTGTGCATGTGCACCACGTAGTCACGGTTTGTTGTTCGTTTATTGAGATATTTAGTCTATTTTCACTTTGAAATAAATATGTGGAACTCAACATCCGCTGCACCTTGGTCCCGTTACGACAACCATGACAGAATATCCCACTAAAAGAGGACCGAGCAGTGTATCCACGAGGTAAAGGAGTTTTGGACATGGGAAGAAGTGATGGGTGGATGCGAGACCCTTCCTTGGTGGCAGACGGAAGGTAATAATGGAGGACAGCGATGACACCAGGGTTCCCAGTCTGGAACCTCCTGCAGCGGTCCACAGTCCGGAACCTCCTGCGACGGTCCACAGTCCGGAACCTCCTGAGGCGGTCTCCAGTCCAGGCACGGTGTCCAGTCCAGCTCCAAGGCCGGAACTTTCCTCTGTGCCGTTGCCCAGTACAAGCACGGCGTCCAGTCCCGCTCCATTGCAGGAGCCTTCCTCTGTGCCGATGCCCAGTCCAGGCACGGTGTTCAGTTCCGCTTCAGAGCAGGAGTCTTCCTCTGTGCCAGTTCCGCTCCCGGGCAGGAACCTTCCTCTTCGCCGGTGCCCAGTCTGGGTACGGTTTCCAGCCCAGCTTCATGGCCGGAGCCTTCTTCTGCGCCGATGCCCAGTCCAGGCACGGCGGCCAGCCCAGCTCCATGGCCGGAGCCTTCCTCAGCGCCGATGCCCAGTCCAGGCACGGCGGCCAGCCCAGCTCCATGACCGGAGCCTTCCTCAGCGACGGTGCCCAGTCCAGGCACGGCGACCAGCCCAACTCCAAGGAGGGAGCCTTCCTCTACGCCGGCACTAGTAGGTCAGGGCGTGACGAGAGGGTATTCTAGTTTGTAATTTCTATGTTGTGTTATAGTTTATATTTTCTGTGTTGGTGTTTTGCATGAACTCAACATCCGCTGCGCCCTGGTCCTGTTCTTACGACAACCGTGACAATATCTTTCAAAAATAGCGCGGTAGAAAGGACTGTTAACACATACTGAACAGCTCATGTTATAGACAGATGCATGTTACATGGCAGACCAATCCAAACTCATCTCCCGGAATGTCCAGCCCAACCATTATCTCAGCCAGTCATGGCTAGCGGGAAGGTTCCTGGCTTTTTCCGTGGCTAAACCAACTAGACTCGTAATTGAACATTTTTACTTGCATTTATGCATGGAATACAAGTTTGTTATTAACCTCTTCAACCTATGGGGCGCTATTTCATTATTGGATAAAAAAAAACGTGCCCGTTTTAAGCGCAATATTTTGTCACAAAAAGATGCTCGACTATGCATATAATTGACAGCTTTGGAAAGAAAACACTCTGACGTTTCCAAAACTGCAAAGATATTATCTGTGAGTGCCCCAGAACTGATGCTACAGGCGAAACCAAGATGAAACTTCAAACAGGAAATGAGCAGGATTTTTGAGGCGCGGTTTTTCATTGTCTCCTTATATGGCTGTGAAAGCGCCAGGAATGAGCCTGCCCTTTCTATCGTTTCTCCAAGTTGTCTGCAGCATTGTGACGTATTTGTAGGCATATCATTGGAAGATTGGCCATAAGAGACTACATTTACCAGGTGTCCGCCCGGTGTCCTTTGTTGAAATTGCTGCGTAATCTCCAAGCTGCTCACATTCATCCATGTGATTGAGACAGGGAGGAGAATTCCAGGAACAATATATCATGAAGAGATATGTGAAAAACACCTTGAGGATTGATTCTAAACAATGTTTACCATGTTTCAGTCGATATTATGGAGTTAATGTGGAAAAATTTTTGGCGTTTTGATGAATGAATTTTCGTTTTTTTTTGGTAGCCAAACATGACGCAGAAAACAGACCGATTTCTCCTGCACAAATAATCTTTCAGGAAAAACTGAACATTTGCTATATAACTGAGTCTCCTCATTGAAAACATCAGAAGGTCTTCAAAGGCAAATGATTTTATTTGAATGGTTTTCTGGTTTTTGTGAAAATGTTGCCTGCTGAATGCTAACGCTAAATGCTAATGCTAGCTATCAATAGCTATCAATACTGTTACACAAATGCTTGTTTTGCTATGGTTGAGAAGCATATTTTTGAAAATCTGAGATGACAGTGTTGTTAACAAAAGGCTAAGCTTGAGAGCTGGCATATTGATTTAATTTCATTTGCGATTTTCATGAATAGTTAATGTTGTGTTATGCTAATGAGCTTGCGGATAGATTTACACAATCCTGGATACAGGTTTTTTTCTTAGCTAAACGTGACGCACAAAATGGAGCGATTTCTCCTAAACAAATAATCTTTCAGGAAAAACTGAACATTTGCTATCTAACTGAGAGTCTCCTCATTGAAAACATCAGAAGGTCTTCAAAGGTAAATTATTTTATTTGAATGGTTTTCTGGTTTTTGTGAAAATGTTGCCTGCTGAATGCTAACGCTAAATGCTATGCTAACGCTAAATGCTGTTACACAAATGCTTGTTTTGCTATGGTTGAGAAGCATATTTTTGAAAATCTGAGATGACAGTGTTGTTAACAAAAGGCTAAGCTTGAGAGCTAGCATATTTATTTCATTTCATTTGCGATTTTCATGAATAGTTAATGTTGCGTTATGGTAATGAGCTTGAGGCTGTATTCACGATCCCGGATCCGGGATGGCTCGACGCAAGAAGTTAAGGCACATGAAAGTTCACATGTTACAGAAGTAATTTCTGCCAAAAAAACGCATTTTGAAAAGTCAGATGAGTAGACAGAGCAACGGGGAGTCAGGACAACAGAGGTACCAATACACGTTGTTTACTTTTTGGCCAAAATACACTTTTTCATGCAAGAAGCATAAATTAGCTATACGTCTCTCTCTGCCTCTCTCTCTCCCGCTCTCCCTCTTCATTTTACCCCCCCCACACACACATAGACACACCATTTTCTCTCTCAGTGTGTGCATGTATTCACATGGGTGTGTAGGTGTGTCGAGTGTAGGATTACTGGCTGGTGGTAGGTGGACAGAGCCACTTCTGAGCAATGGGGCTTGGCTGGGCAGCTCTGTAACAGTATGTGTGGGTGAGAGAGCGCTGGCTCAGCACAGTCTTACTATAAGGAGGTGTGGACAGGCTAAGGACCCTCCCGGAGTCTGCTAGTAAATCAAATCAAATCACTATTTATTAAAAGTTCATTTAAACACCTTTTCAAAACACAAAGATAATAACAAATAAATAAAAACAAGAAACAACGGAGAAATCTAAAAAACATAAACAGTTGACGTACAGATAGTAGTCGCAGTACATTGACAAAAGAAATGGACAAAAGAATTAACAAAAGAAACATTAACAAAAGAAATTCAGCGAAGCATA
This sequence comes from Oncorhynchus keta, assembly GCF_023373465.1. Classification (NCBI taxonomy): domain Eukaryota; kingdom Metazoa; phylum Chordata; class Actinopteri; order Salmoniformes; family Salmonidae; genus Oncorhynchus; species Oncorhynchus keta. The sequence continues at coordinate 15,197,555 of NC_068456.1, forward strand.
AGGACAACTGACAATTTAACATGTGGGGGCTGTGGGGGGTACAGGGGCAATTACATGGGGATAAGTCACAGAGGACAGTCAAATATTAGGGAGTACAGTTGGGAAGGAGTGACAGTGAGTGCAGTGGGTCTAGTGAGAGTCAGGATGAAAGGTGGATGGACAGAGAGTAGATGTAGAGTGGATGGAAAGGTTTGCCCACGTTGCAATTCTTTTAGCTATTCAGCAGACTTTTGGCTTGGGGATAGAAGATGTTCAGGAGCCTGTTGGTGTCAGACTTTATGCAGCCGGTACCACTTGCCATGCGGAAATAGAGAGAACAGTCTAAAGGATTGGGTGGCTGGAGTCTTTAACGATTTCCGGACCTTCCTTTCACACCGCCTGATATACAGTGGCTCCTCCTTTAAAAGTTGCGAGCTTACACCGCAGGACTTGGAGGTACCCAGCGCCACGGCTCCATTGCTCCAGACCACCACAACCGGGAGTTACAGCACTCATTATGCATTTGGGTCCCAAGGTTTTTATATGACCAATCATACTGAGTGGTTCCAATGACGAATTTTGACCGAAGCCACCTGAAGGCGTTCTTTAAAAAATGGCTGACAAAACATTATGGTGGAACCAAATGTAAGTAGTTATAACGTCATAACGAGTCAACAAAACATTTACAATTGAGAGAAATATGTTTGTTCATGTAGAGACAAATGTTTGTGCATATTTTTTTTGTCACAAAGTTAATTCATGAAAATCCCTATTTAGCAAATTATCTGACTAGCTAACATTAGCCAGTTAGTTAGTGTTAGGACAATGCATTTGTAATTTGTATTGTTTAATGTTTTAGGGACTCCTCAGAAAACCAGCAAACCAGGCTGTCGTCTTGTGAAACAGTGGATGTAAAGAATGTATAGATCCTGGATGTCAGGGAGCTCGGCCACAAGTTGCACTGGGCTGTCTGCACCACCCTCTGTAGTGCCATGCGATCGAAGGCGTTACTGTTGCCATACCAAGCAGTGATGCAGCCAGTCAAGATGCTCTCAATGGTGCAGCTGTAGAACCTTTTTGAGGATTCCTTAGGCGCCCCCCTCCAGCTTCTTGGATTTACTGATGTTGAGGCACCACACTGCCAGCTCCTCCCTGTAGGCTGTCTCATCGTTGCCGGTCATGTCGTCAGAAAACTTGATGGTGGTGTTGGAGTCGCGAGGGGCCACGTAGTTGTGGATGAACAAGGAGTACAGGAGGGGACGAAGCACACACCCCAGTTCCAGGCTGTTCCACAGGGATGGTGCTCTATGGGAGAAGGCCCTGCCCACAGCTGTTTAATGTTTCATGGGCAAACACTCAGGCAACTCAACGGGCCCTGACCCTGCCACACTTAGCTGGAGAGTGGCGGGAGGAGGTTCAGTCAGGCAGATCGCTCAAGATTGACTTTGAAATTGGACGACTGTCCATGTCCTGAGGAACATTGGGAAAAACCTACAAAACCGTCCGCTAAGGGCAACAGTGAGCGCTTGCCATCAGCTGAGCTTGGGTTTTGCTAAGGCATTGTGGACAGGGGTGGTGGATGGACGTTATTTTTTGTTTTAACCATATCCAAAACATTAATCCCATGACTCCAGATCAGAAGATTGTGTGTTCAATCCCGGTAGTGGAAACTTGTTTCCATTTTTTACATTTTATTAACCCGATCACAAACCTCAACCCTTAACGATTTGGAATGAATGCCTTAACCTAATCCAAAACCTTCACCCTTAACCCTTAACTTTGAAATTTGACATTTAAAGCAACTTTGAAATTTGACGTTTGGAGAAATGGATTAATGGTGAGCTGGGGGCGCAACTTCGACATTTGACATTTGAAGAGAAGTGCTAAAATGTGTAATTCTGCAGTGAGACTGTGAGAGTTTGTTGAGAAGTGGAGAGGAGCAAGAGAGACTGTAATTAAGATCTGCACTGTGTGCTGGACATGAGTTGACCCAGTTGATGGGGGAGTGTGTGAGAAGGGCTCAACACTACAGATAAATATAATACTGGCATTTCTCCCCAAACCAGAGATCCAAATATAACCTTACTTTCAGACCATGAGTATTGTACAGTATGTCATGTAGTGTTATGCTTTGGCAGTGACTCCCACACATTTACTTGTCATGAGAGAGAAAGAAAGAGAGTGTGTGAGAGAGAGAGAGAGAGAGAGAGAGAGAGAGAGAGAGAGAGAGAGAGAGAGAGAGAGAGAGAGAGAGAGAGAGAGTTGCGGGACAGGGTAAGTTAAGCCACCTGCAAATTTCTGTACTGAATGAAATATTATCACTACATTTTCAAAATGACAAAGCAAAAACAGGTTTTTGGACAGAAAAAAAACAGAAATACCTTATTTACATAAGAGAGAGAGAGAGAGAGAGAGAGAGAGAGAGAGAGAGAGAGAGAGAAAGAGCGCGAGAGAGAGAGAGAGAGAGAGAGAGAGACAGAAAGAGCAAGAGAGAGAGAGAGAGAGAGAGTAGGAGAAAGAGAGAGAGAGAGCGAGAGAGAGAGAGAGAGAAGAGAGAGAGAGAGACAGAACGAGCGAGAGATAGAGAGACAGAAAGAGCAAGAGAGAGAGAGAGAGCGAGAGAGGGGGCATGTTTAGAGGGGTTGATTCCTGTGCTTCTCCACATCTGTGCTCCTAAATCGGGTCAACATCTAATGGGCAAACCCACAGCCCCAGGTGACTACACAACCCAGCGCAGTCTGTCTCTTCTCTCATGCCCTCTCCTCCTCCATCTCTCCCTTTATTCCATCATTCTCTCCTCTCAAGTCTGTCTATTTTATTATATCTGCTTTTTTGTGTGATATTTTTTATCTACAGTGTTATGCGAAAACCTATAATGATTTGAGATTTTCACTGGATACTCTTTGAGGTGCAACAATTACCTTAATTTGATTTTATTTCATGTTGAATATTATCCAGACTTCTTTGATAACATTACTTTGAGTGGCCTCTTGACTGGACCTGAAGTTGTATGTGTGTGTTTTTTTTATATATCCGCTATCTCTTCAACCCAGTAGAGATAAATGCTGTGACTTGCCGTGCATCTCTGCGTTACGTCCTCTGTACTCAGCGGGGGATTCGTCCATTAAAGTTCCCTGGTTTTCCTGGGCTCTTGTTCGCCCACGCATGTTCTCCTCTTGATCTCCACACGACACTCAGTCAAGCCACATCAAACAAGCTGTCAAGGTCCACACTGGTGTGCATACAGAGATCACTAAAGTAAAACCACACAAGGATGGCATAAGGCATACTTAAAACCACTTTTTTAACTGCTCAGTGGAAAATTGAAGCATTATTAAAGAAGGAAATTGTTATATATTATTGTACAGGAAGCTAGGGCTGTTAGAGCTAGCAACGTCTGTGTTGCCAGGTGTGTGTTATGTCTGTGTATGTTGGTGGTGTCATGTTTAGCACGTCAGTGTGAGGCTTTCCTGACTTTGGCATGGCTGCCAGATCACCTGTCCCTTTTAAAGTGACGAGCCCTCGATCTCAACTTGGCTCTCTAGGATGGTTGTGTCTGCCCTGGGCAGTTGTTCCATCAGTGAGGCAGGGTCAGTAACAGCTGTAACACCGGGGTTGTTGTGAGTGCCAAAATCATCCCTCTACTCACAGGTGAAGTGACAGACTGCCACGACAGTGATGTCACATCACCTCCGTCAGAATAGCTTTTGAAATGGTTTGTGTTTGTGTGTGTGTGTGTGTGTGTGTGTGTGTGTGTGTGTGTGTGTGTGTGTGTGTGTGTGTGTGTGTGTGTGTGTGTGTGTGTGTGTGTGTGTGTGTGTGTGTGTGTGTGTGTGTGTGTGTGTGTGTGTGTGTGTGTGTATATGTGTGTGTGTGCGTGCACATGTATGTGTGTACCTTTACACTGCGCATTGTCACAGCATGTTTCACCACTTTTCAGTCACTGTCAGAGAGGAGCACCTGTGTTGTGGCGTCTCTTTATCAGAAGAGGCCCATTACATCCTGTCAAAGACCAGATCACATCCTATAGACCTACAGCAAATACAGACCGTTATCCAGAAAACCTCTCATTACACTTCAGTGGTGGAAAAAGTACCCAATCTTCATACTTGAGTACAAGTAAAAATACCTTAAAAGAAAATGACTTGAGTAAAAGTGAAAGTCACCCAGTAAAGTGCTACTTGAGTAAAAGACTAAAAGTATTTCGTTTTAAATACTTTTAGTTAGATGTGGGAAGCTGGGATGTAGCGCACCGGACTAAGCACGCGTACTGGGGACACCGTGCGAACCACCGCATAACACGGTGCCTGACCAGCACCATGCTCGCCACGGTTAGCACTGCTAGGAGCACTGTAGTGCTGAGATGGCACAGGACGTGCAAGGCTAGGGAGATGCACAGGAGGCCTGGTGCGTGAGGCTGGCACCATCTTCACCAGCCGACTAGCACGCACCTCAGGACAAGTATGGAGAGCTGACCCAGGTGTCATCAAATCCCCGACACGCTCCGTCGGGCGAATTCCGTGTCTCATGCACCAACACAGCAACTCCCTCATATCTCTCTCCTCCAATTTCCCCATTAACTCCTTCACAGTCTCTGCTTCGCTCACCTCCAACACCAGCTCTGGTTCTGAGCTCCTCCTTGGCTCCTCACGATAAACGGGGGGAGTTGGCTCAGGTCTGACTCCTGACTCTGCCACACTCCCCCTGTGGCCTCCCCCCAAGAAATTTTTGGGGCTGACTCTCGGGCTTCCTTCCGCGCCGCCGTGCTTGCGTCGCCAACCTCATTCTCCTGTAACCTTCCGCGCACTGCTCCATCAAATCCCAGGCGGGCTCCGGCACTCTCCCTGGGTCAACCGCCCACCTGTCTATTTCCTCCCAAGTAGTATAGTCCATATTCTTGCCGTCCAAACTGTCCTCCCATGTCCATTCCTCTTTTCGCTGCTGTTGCCCGTTACCACGCCGCTTGGTCCTGTTGTGGTGGGTGATTCTGTAACGGTTTTCTTCATCTGAAGGAGAGGCGGACCAAAATGCAGCGTGGTGGTTATTAATTTTTTAAAATAAAGACGACTATACATGAACAGACTAAACAAAACAAGAAAAGTGAAAACCTAAACAGTCCTATCTGGTGCTAACACAGAGACAGGAACAATCACCCACAAAACCCAACACAAAACAGGCTACCTAAATATGGTTCCCAATCAGAGACAATGACTAACACCTGCCTCTGATTGAGAACCATATCAGGCCAGACATAGAAATAGACAAACAAGACATCCAACATAGAATGCCCACCCAGCTCTCGTCCTGATCAATACTAAAACAAGGAAAACACATACGAACGATGGTCAGAACGTGACACTATGAGTTAACAGAATGTGAACTTTTAAAAGTGAGGATTTCACTGGACAGTTACTTTAACTACAGCCTAGACATTTACTCTTCACAAAAATCAATATATGAATCAATTTCCTCCAGTTTGGAACATGTTTCATTCCATCAAAAAGGGCTTGTGTTTTGGTGAACACGAGTCAATGGTATGTAATATTTATGCTTGTTTGTCCTTTATTATGCAGTGCAATGTAGAGTTGACGGGCTTTTTTATGTTTTAACAGCCTTCCTATTGATTCTCTGACACTTTAAGGTTCTCAATTCTCCTGGTGGGATCACACATTTGATGAGGTCAGATCCTTATGGGCTTCTCAAGGCTAAGACGGGGTAAATACTTTCAATAATACAACTCCTCTTGTAATATATGTCTCCCCAACAGAGTCTCTGGCATGAGGTGAATATGTCAGCTATACTGTGTTAATACTTTCTGTTTTTAAGACAGAGAGGTGAAAGAGTTAATTTATTTTTATTTCTTTCAAGATAAAAAGAGGCAGAAAAGTAAGGTAAGAGATGTAAGTGTTTGAGAGCATAAGGGAGAAAAGGACATAGTGTTTATCTGGAGTAGATAAAGACTGAAAATACTACGGACAGACCTGTGTTTAGGTTTTGGCGTTGGAGACAAGCCGAGGAGTAAGAGGCAGTGAGAGATTGAGCGCAGCAGAGAGGGGGACAGATAGAGAGAGGGGTCAGGGTAATGACTGGAGACAGGTCTGGAGGAGTGGGCTGTAACGCTGTGTGTTCCACCACTAATGGGATTAAGAGCCATTCCCCCGGAGACACACACACACACACACACTTGAGACAGAGGCCGTGAATGACATCGCCTCGTCGATGAATACACCCTCAGGAGTGTGTGTGTGTGTGTGTGTGTGTGTGTGTGTGTGTGTGTGTGTGTGTGTGTGTGTGTGTGTGTGTGTGTGTGTGTGTGTGTGTGTGTAAGGATGGGTTGGAACAGGGGATCGGCTTTAGGAAGAGGAGAGGACCATATTGGGCAGATTAAAGTCTTGTAAAGTGTTTTCCTCTTTCTGAGATGTTCTCTCTCACTCTCACACCCTCTTTCTCTCGCTTTCTCCCTCAGCTATCAGAATAAAATCTCTAGCACCAGTCCAGAGTGGTAGTACAATGTAGTCCTACAGTGGTGCTTTGCCAACCCAACCTCTCTCCCTGCCTCCCTGCCTGCCTCACTTGAAGCCTAGCGATGGTGACACAGAAAGCTGCCTGGGAGCGTCTTCACGCGTCTGTCCTCACATCGCAACGAGAAGCAGTCTAGATCTAGCCGGCCTCTGGAACGCCCGCCCCACAGCCCACGACTTTAGCAGCATATGCTGGGTGGGTCTTGCCACTTAGGCTGCGGCCAAGGCCCGTCGGAACCAGGACTGTGTGGACAGCTGATGGATAACCCCCTATGGGAGGGAACGGAAGTGGGGGGGACATACTCACCGCTGTATTAACGCTGATTAGACACGAGGGAGTGGCTGGGGAGGGGGGGATTTTGTCACTACGGACAACCGCCGTTCAAATTGGACTTCTCTAATCCATTATCCCCGGGCAACGCTCCAGGAAGTGTTGTGATGTGACAGTGTATGTGTGTGTTCAGTGTGTGTGTGTGTGTTGTGTCTCTGTGTGTGTCGTGTATCTGTGTGTGTGTGAGTGAGATGATGCGATGGCATGGTGTGTGTGTATGTGTGTGTTGCTGCAGTCGCTGTGTATGTGACTGTGTGTGTCTGAGGAATAGGGTCGTTCCGACACACATCAGATGTGCAGTAATTGCTGTCTCCTCTGCTGACTGTTACAGCTTGTCTGGAGAAGGGCACTCTCTGTTCACTGTTTTCTCTGTTCACTGTTCTCTCTGTACTGGGTTAGCAAACTCTGATCACAGAGGAAGGTGGCCTGTGCACTCATACAATGACATACTGGCAGAGTAAATTCAAATGTGAAACTGTATTTGTGCAAAGTGCAGAAAAATCATTTGGTCTACAGAAGAAAGTCCTATTCATAATCCGCTCCTGATATTTGTCCGTGTGTTATACCCGTACGTGGATACCCGTACGTGGATACCCGTACGTGGATACCCGTACGTGGATACCCGTACGTGGATACCCGTACGTGGATACCCGTATGTGGATACCCGTACGTGGATACCCGTACGTGGATACCCATACGTGGATACCCATACGTGGATACCCATACGTGGATACCCGTACGTGGATACCCGTACGTGGATACCCGTATTTCCTAAATAGTAGGCAGTTTGGGTATACAAAAATAATGTTTTATAGTAGGTCGATGTGAGATTTTCAACATTTTGTATGCTTTAAATGCCAGGATGTCATAAACATTTTGGCGTTTCATCTAGTATGGATTCGCTGCTTGCCCACCTGTGTTTGACAACAGCTGACAATCAGATAAATGGACGAATAGCGAGAAACAGCGCAATTGTGCATTATATGACTCATTTTCAGTATGGGTGAGCCTACTGCATACCTTTCTACTAAACAGTACATTCTAAATAGTATGTAGTACGATTAGTACGCAGTTTGCAGTTTTAGTAAGTAAATCAAATGTTATTTGTCACATACACATGGTTAGCAGGTGTTAATGCGAGTGTAGCGAAATGCTTGTCAAAAAAACAAAATACTGCATAGTTTCCTAGGAACGCGAAGCGAGGCGGCCATCTCTGTCTGCGCAGTACGTAGGACAGATTTCGGGCATGGAAACTCTCGTCAAAGCTCATAGCTGGTAATGGATAGAGAGGCGCATTGTGAGTGTGTATTGTGTGTATGTCAAAAAATAACATGTATTCAGTCTCATTCAATGAGTTAACTTGCATTTTATTATATTTTATTATTGACAAAGGTGCCTTTACATCTCTGGTTTATCAGAGCTCCATTTTGCTTTTGCTTTTCAAAACAATTAGTGAATGTTAGACAGTAATGCTAGCTTTTTATATATATATATAGTGAATAGTAGCTTTTTGCAGAGGCTGTTATGTATATTTTTTTATTTAATTTTTTATTTAACCTTTATTTAACTGTGCAAGTCAGTAAAGAACAAATTCTTATTTACAATGACAGCCTACCGGGGAACAGGGGGTTAACTGCCTTGTTCAGGGGTAGAACAAGAGATTTTTACCTTGTCTCCTCGGGGATTCAATCCAGCAACCTTTCGATTACTGACCCAACGCTCTAACCACTAGGCTACTTGCCACCCGAAGATGCATTGCCTTAGACCGCTATGCCACTCGGGAGCCCATAAAGCTTTGTTCTGTTGTGGTGTGGCTATTGCCTCAGTAGTAATTACTTGTAGTTATAATTAAGGCCTCAATGTATAACCTGGTAGCTAATAGTAGTAGTCATAGTGTCTATTCAACCCACCTTTGGCCCAACACTGTCAGAGGACAGATCATCTCTGCATTACTAAACACTGTCCCTCTGCCCATTACCTGCACACAAATACACACATGCACGCACGCACACACACTCACACCCCTTCTCTTGGCACACACACACATCATTTATATAGACACACACACACTCCTCCCTCCTCTTGGCAAACACACACATCATTTATACACACACACTCCTCACTCCTCCGACCCCCTTCTGCTCATAACTCAACAGTATCAGAGAGCAGCAGTATGTAGTAATAGGTATTGAGTGGTTCAACGTGGGATGAGCCAGGTTCACCATTGGATCTCCAATGGGGCCCAGTTCACACTCATACACAGAACACATCTCACTGGGCCCAACAGAAAGAGAAGACATTTGAAACTTTCATGACTTCTCTGAAATTGTGGATGTTCGCCTTTCAGGGTATAACCCTGTGTTCTCAAGTGCTCGCCCAATCAAAATCTGAGAAAGAGGGAGGTAGAGAGAGAGGTAGAGAGGGAGGGAGAGAGAGAGAGAGGGAGAGAGAGAGAGAGAGAGAGAGAGAGAGAGAGAGGGAGGGAGAGAGAGAGCAAGAGTCCAGACATCTCTATTTCAGTCGATTGTGCGCTGGTGTTCACACACACAGTAGATCACACGTTCCTCATGATGTGTGTGTGGAGTAAAAAAACACACACACACACACACACACACACACACACACACACACACACACACACACACACACACACACACACACACACACACACACACACACACACACACACACACACACTCACACACATAGCCCTTGTGATCTGCCCTGAGGTAAGCATGGTTTCAGCAGCACTCTGTAATCAGAGGGTAGGCAGGGTTCCCTCAATGGAAGAAGCATACTTATGCTCACTCAAGATCTAAGACAAACTGTATATTTTGTTTTCACAAAAAAATTGAATGTAGGCCAAATAGGACACTCTACAATCAATGTATTTTGACAACATACTACTACAGTTTTTTACAATCACTTTGGCATTCATTTCGGAACCTTGATGTCATTTTTCAAAAATCTAGACACAAAACTCACAACCAATGATCAAAATGCACATTTTTCAAATTGTTTGGATACAATATACATAAAGCTTGTTCATTGAACTAAAATCACCTGTTCAAAATGACACAACTTAACATCACAGTATTACCATTTCAAAATGCAATTCACACATTA
>NC_068456.1:15215011-15245011 GCF_023373465.1 Oncorhynchus keta
GTGAGGGGATTAGATGACAGAGGGGATTATAGAACGGCCTTTACCTCACAAGAACCACCAGGACACAGTGATGACACGTGTCCACTCTGGACAGATGGGAAGGAGGAAGAGAGAGATAGAAAGAGAAAAAGAATGCAGATAAGAACATTTGAAATGTCAGTTAGCTTTTGTTAGAATTTACATAAATATCAGTGCCCCCATCCCAACCAAGCCCCGATGGCTACGCTGACAGCATTTGAAAAATCCACTGAGCAAAAAAAATCCCTAATTATTGAATATAAACATCAGCTTCGTATGTATCATCTGGACATGAAGAGATATATTGACAGTGAGAAATAGAGAAATGCAGGGGACCAGTTCTCCGTTTAGAGCTCTCCTCACTGGGTTGGAAAATTAGCCCCTGCCCCGGGTCTAGTGGAGCTCTTTATTTATCGATGCTAAGGAAGATAACCACGGTAACCACCTCAGCAACCACCTCAATGACCACATTAATATACCTTCCTCCCTCCTCGTTTGCATAAATATACATTGGAGTCCAAGTTGACACACAACTGAACTTACTGGTCAACACAATGACTTTGGAATCATCACACACAGAACAACATACATCAGAGTGGTCCACAGTGGTTAAAAAAAAAAATATATATATATATATATATATATATATATATATATATATATTATTATTTTAATCTGGTAATTTATTGAAGATGTACACCTTTAATGCATCAACCTGTTACAATCAGCTGTGTTAGTGTGTGTCTGTAACCTCTCCCTATTTGAGTAACAGTTCTGACTGGTCTAGAGGAAGAGACAGAGAGCATGTTGTACTGACAGGGCCTGTAGGGCCAACCCAAATCAACTACACAGGGGATCAACCACTTCTGTGGACTGTCGGGTGCACACACACACACATGGGCACGAACACGCACACATGCATTCACACACTCACAGCTGTCAGACACACACATACCCCCGTGACTGCCCACTACACCTGAAAAAACAACAGAGCACATCTCTGCCCTGTGTGTGTGTGTGTGTGTGTGTGTGTGTGTGTGTGTGTGTGTGTGTGTGTGTGTGTGTGTGTGTGTGTGTGTGTGTGTGTGTGTGTGTGTGTGTGTGTGTGTGTGTGTGTGTGTGTGTGTGTGTATGTGTGTGTGTGTGTGTGTGTGTGTGTGTGTGTGTGTGTGTGTGTGTGTGTGTGTGTGTGTGTGTGTGAGACAATGGGCAGTCACAGGGTCTGTCCTGATTGCTAGAACATGGCGAGGATGGGTTTGTGTGTGTGTGTGCAGGGAGCTGTGTGTCTGTCGCAGTAGGCGCACAGGAGTGTCTGCACTGAGAGATTATTCTGGCTGAACAGGGTTGAATTGCAAGGGGCATGCAAGAGTATAGTATGTAAGTTTGATGTATGTACAGGTGTGTGTGTGTGTGTGTGTGTGTGTGTGTGTGTGTGTGTGTGTGTGTGTGTGTGTGTGTGTGTGTGTGTGTGTGTGTGTGTGTGTGTGTGTGTGTGTGTGTGTGTGTGTGTGTGTGTGTGTGTGTGTGTGTGTGTGTGTGTGTGTGTGTGTGTTTGTGTGTGTGTGCAGGCCTGGGGGTTCTCGTCAGCGGGGCAGTAAATGGGTATCTGTGTGTGGTCCAGTGGATCCCAGTCTGAGCCAGCAGGCTAAAAGTGCCACCTCTGCCCTCCTCTGCCAGCTGTGGCACTGGGTGCCCGCTCTGCCCTTTCCACATCATCATTATCTCAGCTTCACACTCTGACCGCCCCCTTTCCCCTCTCAATGCATCCCTCCATCCATGTCTCTTTCCATCCTTCCCGCCGCCATTCCATCCTCAATCATGCAAAAGCGTATGTCTATGTCCTAATTCACACACCCAACCAAGCTGAGCACAGAGAGTGTGTAATGACAGAGAGGCTCTAAGAGGTCATTAGCACATAAACAAACAACAGGCAGAAAGCGCACAAGACTTTTCACGTGTGGATATTGGCCTCTCTCTTCAGTACCTTTTTCTCTCACTCCCACCCCTCTCTTTCACTCCTAACTTTCAGATCAGACTCTCTGTACCAGTGTGAGGGTGGGTCGTCGGTAAAGACCAGGTCATCAATGGTTGAGTCGTCAGGTCATAGATCTCCTTCTGTCTGAGAGAACACAGAGAGTGGGAGACATTTCCTGTCCAACAAAAAAGACTGTATTACTCAAGATAACATGCAGCAAGATTGATCTTTTCTCACTGTCCATGAGGTCATAGGGATCAATCTAGATGGTTACAACTGATGCATAGCATTGTGATTACTTTGTGATTTAATTTACCACTTTATTAACAAAAGCCCAGTTTATACCTGTTTCTGACATGTGTCCATTGTCCTGATCTTGTTAACATTCTGATTGTGCCCAAATTTGTTGACAGGTGTAGACAATCAAAAGGCGCATTGTGATCTGATTGTCATTAGATCTTGCCGACCACCTCCGGAAGTAGTCGAAGACGCATCCTGTACGGATATCCTTGAAGTGTAAACGAATCCGGACAACAGAAGCATATACATTTGGTCAACATCACGGTTGTCCCACCCTCTCCCCCAAAGAATCCCACGGGCCAGTTGCATTAAGATCATGGTCTTCTACTGGTACTGTGGTCAGATGTCACAGTCTAACACCATGTCCAGCTCTGAATAAAACGGCCATTAAAGATATTTATGAAGGTTTCTCCCGTTCCGTCGTCCAATACCAGCGCAAAATTGAATATTTGAAGACATAGTAGGCTACGGAAAGGACAAGGACTAAAGCAGCAGAATTGAAACTGAACTACAAATTGGGGATGCATGGGACGGACAATGATGGAGACTCAGCAGGATAGTGCGGTGTATGACAAATGTGTGGCGAGGTGTAATGTGTAGGCCCAATGTTCCACCTATAACCTACCTTCAGATCTAGCCAGAAGGAATGGTGGCGGGGGGTGAAAAGGATTTCAGTTGCTATACATTATCATGTATATCATGCAACCCTTCTTTCAATTTGATTATATTGTATTCTGTGAATCTTTGAGCATTTTACGGGCTATCAATAAAATGCAAAAGATGTCCAAACTGATGAAAAAAGGCAGTATGCTGTCTGTAAGAATGAATGAGGCCACTGTCCAATATAATGTAGGCTTCAATATGACTCTTTAGTGTACTTTTAGATTGACACTTTATTCCTTGATGAAGCTATTTGCTTTACGTGCATGCTCCTTTGCACTTTTTATCGATTGCCGCATTTATCCATGCATTCTCCTAATTGAATCAAGCGTCTTGCTATTGGTTTATATTGCCGTTCCTTTGACAAATGATCACTGATCAGTGATTTGGAGGAAACTAAACCACGGTCGTTCTCCCAGCATCTCACTTTTGTTAGCCTTTGTTACTGTTTAGGCCTATACTAAAGGTTATATACAATACAAGAGAACAACAAAATTAAAGTCCACGTACGTAAACATCCATGCGTAAAGAACAACTCTGTCCAGAACTGTTTGGATTACGTGTTGCACCATTCAAAGATGCACTTTATAGTCTACTCTGTAACTTAACCTGTTTCTGTTTTCACTGTGTTCATTAGGGCCTAAGTGACATTTTTATATAGACTGTGCATTAATTGTATTTTGTACACACATTCAGATCCTCAGCTCATATGTGTGGTGACTTGTTTAGGAATGGTAGAGATTCTCTGAATATTTATTTGTAAGGCTGTGGACAGGTTGAGGTTATTGTGACTGTAGCCTATTACGGCCATTCTTAAATCATTAAAGGTGAACTGCACTCACCTGTTAAAGGTGAACTGCACTCACCTGTTAAAGGTGAACTGCCTTCACCTGTTAAAGGTGAACTGCACTCACCTGTTAAAGGTGAACTGCACTCACCTGTTAAAGGTGAACTGCCTTCACCTGTTAAAGGTGAACTGCACTCACCTGTTGAAGGTGAACTGCACTCACCTGTTAAAGGTGAACTGCACTCACCTGTTGAAGGTGAACTGCCTTCACCTGTTAAAGGTGAACTGCCTTCACCTGTTAAAGGTGAACTTCACCTGTTAAAGGTGAACTGCACTCACCTGTTAAAGGTGAACTGCCTTCACCTGTTAAAGGTGAACTGCACTCACCTGTTAAGGTGAACTGCCTTCACCTGTTAAAGGTGAACTGCACTCACCTGTTAAAGGTGAACTGCCTTCACCACTGCACTCACCTGTTTGAACTGCACTCACCTGTTAAAGGTGAACTGCACTCACCTGTTAAAGGTGAACTGCACTCACCTGTTAAAGGTGAACTGCACTCACCTGTTGAAAACTGCACTCACCTGAACTGCACTCACCTGTTAAAGGTGAACTGCACTCACCTGTTAAAGGTGAACTGCACTCACCTGTTAAAGGTGAACTGCACTCACCTGTTAAAGGTGAACTGCACTCACCTGTTAAAGGTGAACTGCACTCACCTGTTAAAGGTGAACTGCACTCACCTGTTAAAGGTGAACTGCCTTCACCTGTTAAAGGTGAACTGCACTCACCTGTTAAAGGTGAACTGCACTCACCTGTTAAAGGTGAACTGCACTCACCTGTTAAAGGTGAACTGCACTCACCTGTTAAAGGTGAACTGCACTCACCTGTTAAAGGTGAACTGCCTTCACCTGTTAAAGGTGAACTGCACTCACCTGTTAAAGGTGAACTGCACTCACCTGTTAAAGGTGAACTGCACTCACCTGTTAAAGGTGAACTGCACTCACCTGTTAAAGGTGAACTGCACTCACCTGTTAAAGGTGAACTGCACTCACCTGTTAAAGGTGAACTGCACTCACCTGTTAAAGGTGAACTGCACTCACCTGTTAAAGGTGAACTGCACTCACCTGTTAAAGGTGAACTGCACTCACCTGTTAAAGGTGAACTGCACTCACCTGTTAAAGGTGAACTGCCTTCACCTGTTAAAGGTGAACTGCACTCACCTGTTAAAGGTGAACTGCACTCACCTGTTAAAGGTGAACTGCACTCACCTGTTAAAGGTGAACTGCACTCACCTGTTAAAGGTGAACTGCACTCACCTGTTAAAGGTGAACTGCACTCACCTGTTAAAGGTGAACTGCACTCACCTGTTAAAGGTGAACTGCCTTCACCTGTTAAAGGTGAACTGCCTTCACCTGTTAAAGGTGAACTGCACTCACCTGTTAAAGGTGAACTGCCTTCACCTGTTAAAGGTGAACTGCACTCACCTGTTAAAGGTGAACTGCACTCACCTGTTAAAGGTGAACTGCACTCACCTGTTAAAGGTGAACTGCACTCACCTGTTAAAGGTGAACTGCACTCACCTGTTAAAGGTGAACTGCACTCACCTGTTAAAGGTGAACTGCCTTCAAAGGTGAACTGCACTCACCTGTTAAAGGTGAACTGCACTCACCTGTTAAAGGTGAACTGCCTTCACCTGTTAAAGGTGAACTGCACTCACCTGTTAAAGGTGAACTGCACTCACCTGTTAAAGGTGAACTGCACTCACCTGTTAAAGGTGAACTGCACTCACCTGTTAAAGGTGAACTGCACTCACCTGTTAAAGGTGAACTGCCTTCACCTGTTAAAGGTGAACTGCCTTCACCTGTTAAAGGTGAACTGCACTCACCTGTTAAAGGTGAACTGCACTCACCTGTTAAAGGTGAACTGCCTTCACCTGTTAAAGGTGAACTGCCTTCACCTGTTAAAGGTGAACTGCACTCACCTGTTAAAGGTGAACTGCACTCACCTGTTAAAGGTGAACTGCCTTCACCTGTTAAAGGTGAACTGCACTCACCTGTTAAAGGTGAACTGCACTCACCTGTTAAAGGTGAACTGCACTCACCTGTTAAAGGTGAACTGCACTCACCTGTTGAAGGTGAACTGCACTCACCTGTTAAAGGTGAACTGCACTCACCTGTTAAGGTGAACTGCACTGCCTTCACCTGTTAAAGGTGAACTGCCTTCACCTGTTAAAGGTGAACTGCACTCTGCCTTCACCCTGTCACCTGTTAAAGGTGAACTGCACTCACCTGTTAAAGGTGAACTGCACTCACCTGTTAAAGGTGAACTGCACTCACCTGTTAAAGGTGAACTGCACTCACCTGTTAAAGGTGAACTGCACTCACCTGTTAAAGGTGAACTGCACTCACCTGTTAAAGGTGAACTGCACTTCACCTGTTAAAGGTGAACTGCACTCACCTGTTAAAGGTGAACTGCACTCAAGGTGAACTGCACTCACCTGTTAAAGGTGAACTGCACTCACCTGTTAAAGGTGAACTGCCTTCACCTGTTAAAGGTGAACTGCCTTCACCTGTTAAGGTGAACTGTTCAAAGGTGAACTGCACTCACCTGTTAAAGGTGAACTGCCTTCACCTGTTAAAGGTGAACTGCCTTCACCTGTTAAAGGTGAACTGCACTCACCTGTTAAAGGTGAACTGCCTTCAAAGGTGAACTGCACTCACCTGTTAAGGTGAACTGCCTTCACCTGTTAAGGTGAACTGCACTCACCTGTTAAAGGTGAACTGCACTCACCTGTTAAAGGTGAACTGCACTCACCTGTTAAAGGTGAACTGCCTTCACCTGTTAAAGGTGAACTGCACTCACCTGTTAAAGGTGAACTGCACTTCACCTGTTAAAGGTGAACTGCACTTCACCTGTTAAAGGTGAACTGCACTCACCTGTTAAAGGTGAACTGCACTCACCTGTTAAAGGTGAACTGCACTCACCTGTTAAAGGTGAACTGAACTGAACTGCCTTCACCTGAACTTCACCTGTTAAAGGTGAACTGCACTCACCTGTTAAAGGTGAACTGCACTCAAAGGTGAACTGCACTCACCACTGCACTCACCTGTTAAAGGTGAACTGCCTTCACCTGTTAAAGGTGAACTGCACTCACCTGTTAAAGGTGAACTGCACTCACCTGTTAAAGGTGAACTGCCTTCACCTGTTAAAGGTGAACTGCCTTCACCTGTTAAAGGTGAACTGCACTCACCTGTTAAAGGTGAACTGCACTCACCTGTTAAAGGTGAACTGCACTCACCTGTTAAAGGTGAACTGCACTCACCTGTTAAAGGTGAACTGCACTCACCTGTTCTGCATGTGTTTCTTCCGGTGTTCATTAAGCAATGCAGTGGCCATTACTGAAGCCCAAACTAGAGTTTTCTTTGGGGTGTGGTCTGTGGGTGTTTATTGGGGGTATCTTTGCCATTCAATCAAAACAAACAAACATATGCAGTATTAAATATCTTAGTGATATTGAGGTAAGCTAAGCTAGCTCCATACTCACAAAAAGCTTATTTCCCATATTTTGTGCACAAATGAGTTTACATCCCTTTTAGTGAGCAATTCTACTTTGCCAAGATAATCCATACTCCTGACAGGTGTGGCATATCAATAAGCTGATTAAACATCATGATCATTACACAGGTGCACCTTGTACTGGGGACAATAAAAGGCCACTTTAAAGTGTGCAGTTTTTTCACAAAACCCAATAACACAGATGTCTCAAGTTTTGAAGGTGCATGCAATTGGCATGCTGACTGCAGAAATGTCCACCAGAGTTGTTGCCAGATAATTTAATGTTAATTTCTCTACCATAAGCTGCCTCCAATGTCGTTTTAGAGAATTTCGAAGTATGTCCAACCGGGCTCACAACCCCAGACCATAGGTAACCACGCCAGCTCAGGACCTCCACATCCGGCTTCATCACTTGTGGGATCGTCTGAGACCAGCCACCCAGACAGCTGATAGAACTAAAGAGTATTTATGTCTGTAATAAACACAAACTCATCCTGATTTGTTGGGCCTGGCTCCCCAGTGGGTGGGCGTGGCTCCCAAGTGGGTGGGCCTATGCCCAGCCAGGCTCACCCATGTCTATGCCCCTGCCCATTCATGTGAAATCCATAGATTAGTGCCTAATGAATTTATTTCAATTGACTGATTTCCTTATACAAACTGTAACTCAGTAAAATTGTTCCATGTTTCATTGACATCATTTTTTCAGTATAGCTAGCTAGCATAGCTTGGGGATAGCTACAGCTGACGAGCCTATCTAGCGAGTTGATTTTTCCCTCTCAAATCACAGTTATACCAAGATAGCAAGAAGTATCAGTGTCTGGAATGTGTTTCATGAGTCACTCGATCTACAACGCCGTGCTACGAATGTAGCTTACAGCTTCACGTTTTATCACGTCATGTAAAGACATATTACAGTTGAAACGATATCAAGAACTGTGCGTTGAATGTGTTGAATTTGCTGATACAGACGGTATGCCTACACTTTAAGTTGTGTGTAAAGTACAACCACAGATAGAACAAGGAGCATAACAATTGTTGGTACTTCAGCTGTCTCAGAACTAGCACGGCATTCTATTCTATTTCTATTGTCCTGTCATGACGTTGTCCTGGGGGTAGGTTTATGACAGTCATAAATACCTCTTCCCCCCTTTTCCTCTCTCTACCCTACTGAAATGAACTATATTCTGGTAATCCGACCAATTGAACATATGCAGTGGTACTTAATAATGAATATGATGTCAGTTCGGTTGTCATCTGAGACATTCTCATCAATGATAAGATGACATAAACTCTACAGTGGAAAGTCTACGCATCAGAGTTATCGGATTGACATGGAATTGTTGTTCAATTTAAATGTTTGAATATGAAATTATTCATGATGGGAGGAAATGTGATGTTTAGCTTCTAAAATGTGAGATTTGGGTTTTCATAGGATTGGGCTCTGCTCATGGGCTACAAAACTTTTCAAACACGCCCTCCTCTCCCTTCCTATATAAGCCCTTGATGACAATATAACCTCCTGTTCCGAGAATGTGAGGACGACGGTCCGATGTCAGAATGATTCAGATAATAACTACAGAACGAAGCCAACATTAGCGTGAGCTTTGTTTGCGAATGGTATGAACTTAGAACTCTTATTCACTACAGAAGTGATATCTCCTAGCCGTTGAGTTAGCAACAGCCACTGTAAACGAGGGTTAGGAAGGAACAGACAGAGTATTCTGTCTACCACACAACGACGTTACTACAACGTATTCAATTTACCAGCAGAAACATTCTTTAAAGGACGAAGGACTCGGTTGGACAACATGGCCATCCATCTACCACCAACCTGCCGAAGCGCAGCTCAGAGTAAATATTTATTGCATTTTCCTTTTCCAAATGGGCGGTAATTTAGAATGCATGAGATACTGTATTTACGATAGCACAGCTTCGCCCTTTGTTCCTCAGTCTTCCCACTCTTTCACTAATCCCAGCCCCTTTTCTTTTGTGTAATAAGCTGTCATATCTGTTCCGCCCGCTAGGGACATTTTCCTTTATGATGTAATTTGTAATCAAGTTATGATTTAATTATGTGTATGTGTAATTCTGTGTGATTAGTTAGGTATTTAGTAAATAAATAATTCAACTCAACTTGTTAGCCAGGGTTCGTGCAGATAACCAAGAATTTACAACTTTCAGATGAGACTGAATTAAGATGACGATTAATATTGACTGCTATTCATGTAAAATATTACTAGGTCTTTAAGAGTTTATTCGGAAGATAACAGATATATAAATATTATCGAGTGGCACCCGACTCTCTAGTTAATTACATTTACATGATTCACTCAACCAGATAATATTAATTACGGAGAACTGATTTTATAGAATAGCATGTCATATCACTTAATCCGGCATAGCCAAAGACACGACAGTCCAGTCTAAGGATGTGGCTGTCTAACCACACACAAACACGCACAGCTCTCTTGGGTGAGGTTCTGTCTTCCAGCCTCCAATGGGCGATGAAGTCCCTTCCATCTATGTAATGTATTACAGGTTATGGACAGGTGAGGTCAGGTGACAGGAGGGGTGGAGTGATTTGACAGGGTTTGCCTCAACCTATCGGTTCATGTGAGATGCAGGGAGAGGGCACTCTTCTCATATCACTCTGTAGGCTACTGATCAAGCTTCCTCAGTAGCCTACAGAATAATAGAGCTCGCCAGCTTGTAGTCCTAAAACCCGGAAATACCGTATGTTACCTCTGGTTTACTCCGAAAATAAGGTCGTAGGTTAGGACAGGCTTAGGAGATCTTATACGTTTTGTTCTATGAGATAATATCAGTCAGTTCGCATGGCCTTTATGAATTATGAAGCCTAGATGTGCTTTTTCTATTACATAAATACTTAAAAATTCCCGAAAAGTGATGTTAGCTGATGAAGATATTCTCATAAAACAATACGCGTATGATCTCCTAAGCTTCATTTTTGGTGTTTAGCCTTGTCCAACTAACAATAAAAGTTGGCGCACACAAAAACATGACATTACTTTCTCTCTCTATATGAGAAGAGTGTAATTGCTGAACTTTAGGTTTTCTAAACAAAGTGTTTTGATAACTTTCACAGTTCCATGTGGAATAAACCAGCCTTCACATAGTACTATAGAAGTAGTGTTCAGATAATATAAGAATATGCAAATCGTCACGACTTCTACCGAAGTCGTTGCCTCTCCTTGTTCGGGCGGTGCTCGGCGTTCGACGTCACCGGTCTTCTAGCCATCATTGATCCTTTTTTCATTTTCAATTGGTCTTGTCTTCCCACACACCTGTTTTCAATCCCATTCATTACCTGTTGTGTATTTAACCCTCTGTTTCCCCTCATGTCTTTGTCAGAGATTGTTTTATTGTCAGTGTAGTGTGATTGTTGTTTAGGTGTGCGTCGGGTCCTCGTACCCATGTTTGTTTGTTTATGTACAGTTGGAGTTATGGAGCATACTCGTTGGACTTTATTAAAAAGACTCCATTTTACACTCCATTTGACTCTCCTGCGCCTGACTTCCCTGCCACCTAATTACACCTATGCATGACACAAATATTACACCTGTCTTTCATCTTCTATTGTCTTTCACAGCCGATACAGATACTCTACCTATCAATATTTTGTCTGGTGGTACATGTTAGTCGTCATCCCTTCATATGGTGTCCCATAAAAGACAGTCCCCTGACATGTTTGAAGAATTCACAGGGTCCTCGCCCTGCTGTTCAATTCAATAATAACTAAATTCACTGAGAAGTCATAGATGTGTCTTGTATCATTTTAATGCAGAGAGCAAGGTCTCTCCCAGGTCCTCCATCTGTATCAACCTGTCTGTTACTCAGGGGACTCCATGACAAACCATCTCTCCTGTCCTCCATCTGTATCAACCTGTCTGTTAGTCAGGGGACTCCATTACAAACCATCTCTCCTGTCCTCCATCTGTATCAACCTGTCTGTTAGTCAGGGGACTCCATTACAAACCATCTATCCTGTCCTCCATCTGTATCAACCTGTCTGTTAGTCAGGGGACTCCATGACAAACCATCTCTCCTGTCCTCCATCTGTATCAACCTGTCTGTTAGTCAGGGACTCCATGACAAACCATCTCTCCTGTCCTCCATCTGTATCAACCTGTCTGTTAGTCAGGGGACTCCATGACAAACCATCTCTCCTGTCCTCCATCTGTATCAACCTGTCTGTTAGTCAGGGGACTCCATGACAAACCATCTCTCCTGTCCTCCATCTGTATCAACCTGTCTGTTAGTCAGGGGACTCCATGACAAACCATCTCTCATGTCCTCCATCTGTATCAACCTGTCTGTTAGTCAGGGGACTCCAGGACAAACCATCTCTCCTGTCTTCCATCTGTATCAACCTGTCTGTTAGTCAGGGGACTCCATGACAAACCATCTCTCCTGTCCTCCATCTGTATCAACCTGTCTGTTAGTCAGGGGACTCCATGACAAACCATCTCTCCTGTCCTCCATCTGTATCAACCTGTCTGTTAGTCAGGGGACTCCATGACAAACCATCTCTCCTGTCCTCCATCTGTATCAACCTGTCTGTTAGTCAGGGGACTCCATGACAAACCATCTCTCATGTCCTCCATCTGTATCAACCTGTCTGTTAGTCAGGGGACTCCAGGACAAACCATCTCTCCTGTCTTCCATCTGTATCAACCTGTCTGTTAGTCAGGGGACTCCATGACAAACCATCTCTCCTGTCCTCCAGCTGTAGAAAAACAAGATAGAGTTGGTACACACAGCACTGATTAAATTGTCAAGGGTTGTTAGTTGAATTCCGGGACAGACACGTGATAGCATTTTGACCTATGACCAGATCAAATGTGACCAAACAGAAGTAGGACTGGTGCCAGGCCACGTACTGCCTGAGTCTTCTGCTCCTAATGTGGTAGAGAGTACCCAAGACACTGCTGAACAAAAAATCCACTAGGTTTTGTAAGTAACCTGTGAATTAAATTAAATATTGTCACTCAATAAACATATGGCCAGTTTGGAAGTAATTTAACTGACAGAGTAACTTGTAAGTACATAATAGATTCGGGCCAGTTTGGAAGTAATTTAACTGACAGAGTAACTTGTAAGTACATAATAGATTCATGCCAGTGACTCTGATGCCGTTACTATGCAAGCAGCTCTGTAATAGTAAGTTGCTGAATGCTTGTTGACACGTATTTGTAGCATGTTAGCTAAAAAGACTGGTATTCAGGCTTAACAAGTATCATCCTTCATTTATTCTTGCCCCCCAAAAAAACACAATACACTTTTATGAGAACAGGTATGTTGTTTTAGCACTAGTAGCAGACAAAGTCCCCGAAAGCTAGCGAGTGCTAACCTAGCCCTTGATCATGACTCCCAGTTTCATTATACAGTAAAGGCAGAATCGAGAGAAAGTGCTACCCCAAAACAACATGTCTGTTCTCATAAAAGTATCTATCTACCTAACTTCCAAATCTGGGCTAGTTATCAATATCTTTCCCCGAGTTTAACCTCTTGAACCTTTGGGGGCAGTATTTCATTTTTGGATGAAAAACGTTCCCATTTTAAACAAGATATGTTGTCACGAAAAGATGCTCGACTATGCATATAATTGACAGCTTTGGAAAGAAAACACTCTGACGTTTCCAAAACTGCAAAGATATTGTCTGTGAGTGCCACAGAACTAATGCTACAGGCGAAACCAAGATGAAATTTCATACAGGAAGTGAGCCAGATTTTGAATGCGCTGTGTTCCAATGTCTCCTTATATGGCTGTGAATGCGCAAGGAATGAGCCTACACTTTCTGTCGTTTCCCCAAGATGTCTGCAGCATTGTGAAGTATTTGTAGGCATATCATTGGAAAATTGACCATAAGAGACTACATTTACCAGGTGTCCGCTCGGTGTCCTCCGTCAAAACTATTGCGTAATCTCCAGGTGCATGCATTTCTCCATTTTGTTCAGAGGAGAAACCAAACTGCCACGAGTGATTTATCATCGAATAGATATGTGAAAAACACATTGAGGATTGATTCTAAACAACGTTTTCCATGTTTCTGTCGATATTATGGAGTTAATTTGGAAAAAAGTTTGCCGTTGTAATGACTGAATTTTCGTTTTTTTTTCTTAGCCAAACGTGATGAACAAAATGCAGCGATTTCTCCTACACAAATAATCTTTTTGGAAAAACTGAACATTTTCTATCTAACTGAGAGTCTCCTCATTGAAAACATCCAAAGTTCTTCAACTGTAAATGATTTTATTTGAATGCTTTTCTTGTTTTTGTAAAAATGTTGCCTGCTGAATGCTAGGCTTAATGCTATGCTAGCTATCAATACTCTTACACAAATGCTTGCTTCTGAGATGACAGTGTTGTTATCAAAAGGCTAAGCTTGTGAGCCAATATATTTATTTCATTTAATTTGCAATTTTCATGAAAAGTTAATGTTGCGTTATGGTAATGAGCTTGAGGCTATAATTACGCTCCCGGATACGGGATTGCTCGTCGCAACAGGTTAAATGATTTGGCTAGGCAGCTAATGTTAGCTCGCAGGGATCTTCTTAGCTAGCCAGGTCGAGTTGAAACATTATCGATAACAAGCTGGCTAATGTTACATTCTATCAAACCCCATCGTCAGGTGCAAGGTTAGCTATGCAAATAAATGTCTTCTCTATGACATTACATCACATTACACATTAGGGAGAGGCTATATATTTAGCTAGTTACATCACAGTATCACAGTATCCTAGCTAGCTATGGGTGGACTTCACCTTGTTGTCACTGGGAAATTGGACATCATTGGCAAAAGTGGCCATGTAAGTAATCCACACACAACCCATCTATACCTGTCATGATGCACTCACTTCCAAATCAGATTTTTGATGAAACTGACTTTATGACCAAAATGATCCTATACACATTTTGTAGTCAATTTTAACATTAGAATTAGTGTTTTTGACTTACATAGATGCCACATAGGCTGTTTATAACCAGAGAAGTTGGTTCTAGAATGCAGTTCTGATTTAACAAAAGTAGGCTGTAATAATGAAAGTACAAATCTCTGTGCTGTTTTCTGATTTATTCAGCTTGTGTCACAACGGGAGGTTCAAGGTAGGTAGGATTAATTTGCCTACATGGAGGGACCAGGGAATGTGGTCACAATACAGATGAAAAGACACATTTTATTACCATGTTTATACGCAACAAATCTCGATCAGATAATGATCGGATCATCCTGATCGGATGACGACAACCACATGTTAGTGCAAGGTGTAACCACGGCTAAAGTCAACTACTCTGTGACCCAATCTCTCTAGACTGGAGCATTTATTATGAATCCAATGATGTCATGTCCTCTCTGCTCACATGACCATTAGTTACAGATTAGGTAAATCTAGTATGCTGGTATCTATGTCGTTTTTCCTTGGCCTTTTGTATTTAAGATACTGCCGTGTGCTATGGGTTGTCAGATTTCCCAACTCTAAGATGGTGTGTGTATGTGTTTTTGTTGCAGGCGAGCCCATGACAGATCAGGGCATTCAGGCCAGTGACATTCCTCTAGAGCACAGATGCATCCTGGCCCTGGCGTGAAAAATGCTGCGCGGCCGCAGCACTCACCCGCAGATGAATGGACCGATCCGTGCACTCACCCGCAGATGAATGGACCGATCCGTCTTGTCATCGGAGGTCGGCGGAGAGGTTACAGCTTCAGTGTACCTATGTGGCTGTGCTGACACACACACACACACACACACACACACACACACACACACACACACACACACACACACACACACACACACACACACACACACACACACACACACACACACACACACACACACACACACACATACACACACACACACTGGCCACATCAAACACTGCCCTGGTCCCCCCGAGCCCATCTTACACACTCTCATACACACGTACACGCTCATACACATCACATCTCTCAAACACACACACTCTCTCACACCCTCCCAGTACCTCTCCTCAGCCATGAGCCCACAGCCCTTGTGCCCAGAGCACAGGCTCTGACACGTCTATATGTTTTTCCTCCTGACCTTTTAGTATCCTTTCTGCCTGTAAGCTGATATATGAAGGCAATTTTTAGCGGTGCCACTTGTATCTGAGTGATTGCGTACACTTTACATTTGGGCTTGCCATCTTGCCACCTCCTTCAGATCTCTCTGTTTGGATAGAAGGAGAGGAAGGACAGGAGAGAGGGGAGGAACAACAGAGGGACATGAAGAAAAGAAAGGGGAAAAAAAGAGGGACATTGCGGCCATCACCCATGCAGCACGCTGGCTGACTTCTCTGGATCAATCAGAGGAAAGGACCATGCAGTAGCAGAAAATAGTGGTTTTCCTTATTACTATTAGATTTAAATCTCTGAATATTGCTGGATGAGAGAGAGAGAGAGAGAGATAGAGATAGAGAGAGAGAGCAAAATAAATCCTCTGCATTATCATTAACAGCAGACTCGTACATTTCCTCAATGAAAAGAATGTACTGAGCAAATGTCAAATTGGCTTTTTACCAAATTACCGTACAACAGACCATGTATTCACCCTACACACCCTAATTGACAACCAAACAAACCAGAACAAAGGCAAAGTCTTCTCATGCTTTGTTCATTTCAAAAAAGCCTTCGACTCAATTTGGCATGAGGGTCTGCTATACAAATTGATGGAAAGTGGTGTTGGGGGTAAAATATACGACATTATAAAATCTATGTGCACAAACAACAAGTGTGCGGTTAAAGTTGGCAAAAAAACGGACACATTTCTTCACACAGGGTCGTGGGGTGAGACAGGGTTGCAGTTTAAGCCCCACCCTCTTCAATATATATATCAACGAATTGGCACGGGCACTAGAAAAGTCTGCAGCACCCGGCCTCACCCTACTAGAATCCGAAGTCAAATGTCTACTGTTTGCTGATGATCTGGTGCTTCTGTCACCAAACAAGGAGGGCCTACAGCAGCACCTAGATCTTCTGCAAAGATTCTGACAGACCTGGGCCCTGACAGTAAATCTCAGTAAGACCAAAATAATGGTGTTCCAAAAAAGGTCCAGTCGCCAGTACCACAAATGCAAATTCCATCGAGCCACTGTTGTCCTAGAGCACACAAAAAACTATACATACCTTGGCCTAAACATCAGCGCCACAGGTAACTTCCACAAAGCTGTGAATGGTCTGAGAGACAAGGCAAGAAGGGCATTCTATGCCATCAAAAGGAACATAACATACCAATTAGGATCTGGCTAAAAATACTTGAATCAGTCATAGAGCCCATTGCCCTTTATGGTTGTGAGGTCTGGGGTCCGATCACCAACCAAGACTTCACAAAATGGGACAAACACCAAATTGAGACTCTGCACGCAGAATTCTGCAAAAATATCAAGAGTCCCCTAAGCAAGCTGGTCCTGGGGCTCTGTTCACAAACACAAACACACCCCTCAGAGCCCCAGGACAACAGCACAATTAGACCCAACCAAATCACGAGAAAACAAAAAGATAATTACTTGACACATTGGAAAGAATTAACAAAAAAACAGAACAAACTAGAATGCTATTTGGCCTTAAACAGAGAGTACACAGTGGCAGAATACCTGACCACCGTGACTGGCCCAAACTTAAGGAAAGCTTTGACTATGTACAGACTCTGTGAGCATAGCCTTGCTATTGAGAAAGGCCGCCGTAGGCAGACATGGCTCCCAAGAGAAGACAGGCTATGTGCTCACTGCCCACAAAATGAGGTGGAAACTGAGCTGCACTTCCTAACCTCCTGCCCAATGTATGATCATATTAGAGAGACATTTTCCCTCAGATTACACAGACCCACAAAGAATTCGAAAACAAATCCAATTTTGATAAACTCCCATATCTACTGGGTGAAATACCACAGTGTGCCATCACAGCAGCAAGATTTGTGACCTGTTGCCACAAGAAAAGGTCAACCAGTGAAGATCAAACACCATTGTAAATACAACCCATATTTATGTTTATTTATTTTCCCTTTTGTACTTTAACCATTTGCACATCATTACAGCACCGTATATATACACATAACATGACATGTGTAATGTCTATATTCTTTTGGAACTTCTGTGAGTGTAATGTTTACTGTTCATTTTTATTGTTTATTTCACTTTTATACATTATCTACTTAACTTGCTTTGGCAATGTTAACATATGTTTCCCATGCCAATAAAGCCCCTTGAATTGAATTGAATTGAGAGAGAGATACAGAGAGGGGGTAGAGAGAAAGGCAGAGAGAGAGAGAGAAGAGAGAGAGATACAGAGAGGGGGGTAGAGAGAAAGGCAGAGAGAGAGAGCGATGCAGAAAGGCAGAGAGAGAGAGAGATACAGAGAGGGGAGTAGAGAGAAAGGCAGAGAGAGAGATACAGAGAGGGGTAGAGAGAAAGGCAGAGAGAGAGAGAGATACATAGAGGGGTAGAGAGAAAGGCAGAGAGAGAGATACAGAGAGGGGTAGAGAGAAAGGCAGAGAGAGAGAGAGAGATACAGTGAGGGGGTAGAGAGAAAGGCAGAGAGAGAGAGAGATACATAGAGGGGTAGAGAGAAAGGCAGAGAGAGAGACAGAGAGGGGTAGAGAGAAAGGCAGAGAGAGAGATACAGAGAAGGGTAGAGAGAAAGGCAGAGAGAGAGAGAGATACAGTGAGGGGGTAGAGAGAAAGGCAGAGAGAGAGAGAGATACATAGAGGGGTAGAGAGAAAGGCAGGGAGAGAGAGATACATAGAGGGGGTAGAGAGAAAGGCAGAGAGAGAGATTTTAAACTTCTGTATGTGTAATGTTTACTGTTAATTTTTGTTGTTTTTCACTTTATATATTCACTTTGTATGTTGTCTACCTCACTTGCTTTGGCAATGTTAACACATGTTTCCCATGCCAATAAAGCCCTTGAATTGAATTGAATTGAGATACAGAGAGGGGTAGAGAGAAAGGCAGAGAGAGAGAGAGAGAGAGACAGAGAGGGGGGTAGAGAGAAAGGCAGAGAGAGAGCGATGCAGAGAGGGGGTAGAGAGAAAGGCAGAGAGAGAGAGAGACAGAGAGGGGGGTAGAGAGAAAGGCAGAGAGAGAGAGAGATACATAGAGGGGTAGAGAGAAAGGCAGAGAGAGAGACAGAGAGGGGGGTAGAGAGAAAGGCAGAGAGAGAGATACAGAGAAGGGTAGAGAGAAAGGCAGAGAGAGAGAGAGAGATACAGTGAGGGGGTAGAGAGAAAGGCAGAGAGAGAGAGAGATACATAGAGGGGTAGAGAGAAAGGCAGGGAGAGAGAGATACATAGAGGGGGTAGAGAGAAAGGCAGAGAGAGAGATTTTAAACTTCTGTATGTGTAATGTTTACTGTTAATTTTTGTTGTTTTTCACTTTATATATTCACTTTGTATGTTGTCTACCTCACTTGCTTTGGCAATGTTAACACATGTTTCCCATGCCAATAAAGCCCTTGAATTGAATTGAATTGAATTGAGATACAGAGAGGGGTAGAGAGAAAGGCAGAGAGAGAGAGAGAGAGAGACAGAGAGGGGGTAGAGAGAAAGGCAGAGAGAGAGAGAGACAGAGAGGGGTAGAGAGAAAGGCAGAGAGAGAGATACATAGAGGGGTAGAGAGAAAGGCAGAGAGATACAGAGAAAGGCAGAGAGAGAGATACAGAGAGGGGTAGAGAGAAAGGCAGAGAGAGAGATACAGAGAGGGGGTTAGAGAGAAAGGCAGAGAGAGAGTGATGCAGAAAGGCAGAGAGAGAGAGAGATACAGAGAGGGGGGTAGAGAGATAGGCAGAGAGAGAGAGAGAGTTACAGAAAGGGGGTAGAGAGAAAGGCAGAGAGAGAGAGAGAGAGTTGCAGAGAGGGGGTAGAGAGAAAGGCGGAGAGAGAGAGAGACAGACAGAGAGATATAGAGAGGGGGTAGAGAGAAAGGCAGAAAGAGAGATACAGAGATGGGGTAGAGAGAAAAGCAGAGAAAGTCAGAGAGGGGGTAGAGAGAGAGACAGAGGGGATAGAGAGAAAGGCAGAGAGAGGGAGAGAGAGAGAGAGAGAGCGGGTAGAGAGAGAGAGAGACAGAGAGGGGGTAGAGAAAGGAGGATATAGAGAGAGAGACAGGGAGGGGGTAGAGAGAAAGGCAGAGAAAAGCAGAGAGGGGGTAGAGAGAGAGACTGAGAGGGGTTAGAGAGAAGGCAGAGTAGAGAGTGATGAGTAAGAGGATAATACACCAGACTGGAGCTCAAAGTATCTGCTGCAGTGCTATCCAGTTGGGTTCAAATAGAGTCACATTTATTAGCATGTTACAGTAGTGGAATGGGAACCTACTTTTTTAGCTCGTTAGCATAAACTCATGTTAAACGGATAGGGGCCGTGTGTTATTCCCCCCCTTCGCCGTGAACACTTTTCAATTACAGCTGCTCATTGTCAGGTCCTAAATGGCTGGGTCAGCTGGCTGGGCTTTCCCTTTGAAAGCTAGGCTGACATCCCCACAAAGACATCATTAAAGAGACACTCCCTGCACCAGACAATCTCCTTCTTTATGCCCAGGGGACTACAGGCATAATGTACCAAAGCAGCAGAGGGCTGGGGTAAAATTAACAATGTTAACCCCCCCTTATCCCCCTTCCCTAAAAAACCTGTATAACGACTTACTTTCAATCTATTTCTGTTCTTTTTCCTCTTCTTTTTCTTTTTTCTTCTTTCTCCCACAGTTCCATCACCATAATCCCTCACTCTATTTTTTTATTTCATATTTTTACATTTTAATATGTTGAAACAACTCGAAAATAGCATTTAAATGTTTTCATCATCTAAATATGCAATGACAACCTTCCCCAGAAAATAAAGGCTTTTATTCTTTAGCAGGTTAAAACTAATACAAATAAAACTGGAATTATTAATTATAAAGGGAGAAAATGCAAGAGTATTTCTCTCTCAATGTGATTAGCATTTTGATTCCGAGTTGGATTTTTTAGCAACTTGACTTTTTTTTTCTCGCTTTTGCTTTCTCTCTAATATCTTTCAGGATCAAAGGCTTTGGTTCATTTATTTCGTTTCGCTTTCCTCCTCCAAGCATTGTTTGCCTCCCAGGACTATAACAAAGTTGTGTGTGTGTGTGTGTGTGCCAGATTGCGGGAAGAGAGAATTAGTTATTCCTGGACTAATTTGACATCAAAAAGGAAGATCCGGAGAGGGGAGAAGATAAAAGTGGACGTCGTGACCTACAGGATTAGCCGTGTGTCTCCAGCAGGCATGTTAGCTCGCACCTAGGGCACCACACCTCTAAACACACACACACACACACACACACACACACACACACACACACACACACACACACACACACACACACACACACACACACACACACACACACACACACACACACACACACACACACACACACACACACACACACACACACACACACACACACACACACACACACACACACTACACACACACACACACACACACACACACACACACACACACACACACACACACACACACACACACACACACACACACACACACACACACACACACACCTCTACACTAATACATACACACACACACACATACACACACACATGCATATGCATAAATGCACATTCACATCTCAACCTCTCATAAAATGCCATGGCCTAGAAAAACACTGGCTTGCTGTATTGATATGGAATTACCATTACAGCATTATTGTAATCAGTAGTATAACAGCAATACTGGTAGTAGCTGTAGTAGCTGTTGTAGTAGTGGTAGGAGAGGAGGAGAGGAGGAGGAGGAGTGATAGTAGTAGCAGTATTGCAGTAGTAGTAGAAGAAGTAATAGTAATTGTACTAGCAGTCATATTAGTAGTAGTAGTAGTAGTAGTGCTAGTAGTAGTAGTAGTAGTAGTAGTAGTAGTAGTATTAATAGTAGCAGAAGTACAAGCACAAGTAGTAGTAGTAGTAGTAGTAGTAGTAGTAGTAGTAGTAGTAGCAGCAGCCGCAGGAGTAGTAGCAGTAGTAGTATTAGTGGCAGTAGTAGTAGTAGTAGAAGTACAAATACAAGTAGTACTAGTTGTAGTAGTAGTAGTAGTAGTAGTAGAAGTACAAATACAAGTAGTAGTAGTAGTAGTAGTACTAGAGGTAGTAGAAGTACAAATACAAGTAGTAGTAGTAGTAGTAGTAGTGGTAGTACTAGAGGTAGTAGAAGTACAAATACAAGTAGTAGTAGTAGTAGTGGGTAGTAGTAGTAGTAGTAGTAGTAGTAGTAGTAGTAGTAGTAGAAGTACAAATACAAGTAGTAGTAGTAGTAGTAGTAGTGGTAGTAGTAGTACTAGTGGTACCGGTTCCGGTTCCGGTTGGAGCGAGCGGTCGCATTCGCACTTCGCTCTGCAGGTTGTATAACTTTTTCATTACATTTCATTATAGTACAACGGTTGATTTGTCTAATCTTAGCAATTCTTCTTAGCGAGCTACATAGCCGTCCTTGTATCAGAGATAATTGCATAATTATCGTATTTCGTCGCCCTAACGTAGCCTTCACTGCTATTCGCCCAGGAGCTAGCTAACGCTAGCTAACGCACACAGATTAGCATCACTGTAGTGCTATTCACTCAACTGTACGACTTGATTAGTTTACTGTTAGCTAGCTACATAATCTTAGCCATTCTTCTTAGCTAGCTACATAGCCGTCCTTGTATCAGAGATAATTGCATAATTATCGTATTTCGTATTTCGTCGCCCTAACGTAGCCTTCACTGCTATTCGCCCAGGAGCTAGCAACGCTAGCTAACGCACACAGATTAGCATCACTGTAGTGCTATTCACTCAACTGTACGACTTGATTAGTTCAGTGTTAGCTAGCTACATAGCTGTCTTTGTTTCCAAGATAATTGTGTAGTTTAGTGTGTGTAGCCTTGGAGTGATTATCTTAATTCACTGAGGTTCGCTAGCCAGCTATTTGTCGTCCTTAACGTAGGAGACTCTGCTAGCTAGCCAACGTCTACTGAATAGAACTCAACCGGTCGCATTCACAGGTAGTATCACATTTTCATTTCATTACAACGGTTTGATTTGTTTGATCGTAGCTAGCTACATAGCTAGCTACATAGCCGTCTTTGTTTCAAAGATAATTGTGTAGTCTAGAGCGATTTCCTAGGTTAGCTAGCCAGCTATTGTCGTTCTTTTAACTCAACGTAACGTAAACAACACTGCTAGCTAGCCAGCTAGCCCCGAATAGCAGCACTGTAGAAATTATTACACTCAACGGAACGACTTGATTAGTGTAGTGTCAACAACGCAGCTACTGCCAGCTAGCCTACTTTAGCAGTACTGTATCATTTTAATCATTTTAGTCAATAAGATTCTTGCTATGTAAGCCTAACTTTCTGAACATTCGAGACGTGTAGTCCGCTTGTCATTCAATTTCCTTGCATTAGCGTAGCCTTTTCTGTAGCCTGTCAACTATGTGTCTGTCTATCCCTGTTCTCTCCCTCTGCACAGACCATACAAACGCTCCACACCGCGTGGCGCGACCACCCTAACCTGGTGGTCCCAGCGCGTACGACCCCACGTGGAGTTCCAGGTCTCCGGTAGCCTCTGGAACTGCCAATCTGCGGCCAACAAGGCAGAGTTCATCTCAGCCTATGCCTCCCTCCAGTCCCTTGACTTCTTGGCACTGACGGAAACATGGATCACCACAGATAACACTGCTACTCCTACTGCTCTCTCCTCGTCCGCCCACGTGTTCTCGCACACCCCGAGAGCTTCTGGTCAGGGGGGGTGGTGGCACCGGGATCCTCATCTCTCCCAAGTGGTCTTTCTCTCTTTCTCCCCTTACCCATCTGTCTATTGCCTCCTTTGAATTCCATGCTGTCACAGTTACCAGCCCTTTCAAGCTTAACATCCTTATCATTTATCGCCCTCCAGGTTCCCTCGAGAGTTCATCAATGAGCTTGATGCCTTGATAAGCTCCTTTCCTGAGGACGGCTCACCTCTCACAGTTCTGGGCGACTTTAACCTCCCCACGTCTACCTTTGACTCATTCCTCTCTGCCTCCTTCTTTCCACTCCTCTCCTCTTTGACCTCACCCTCTCACCTTCCCCCCTACTCACAAGGCAGGCAATACGCTTGACCTCATCTTTACTAGATGCTGTTCTTCCACTAACCTCATTGCAACTCCCCTCCATGTCTCCGACCACTACCTTGTATCCTTTTCCCTCTCGCTCTCATCCAACACTTCCCACACTGCCCCTACTCGGATGGTATCGAGCCGTCCCAACCTTCGCTCTCTCTCCCCCCGCTACTCTCTCCTCTTCCATCCTATCTTCTCTTCCCTCTGCTCAAACTTTCTCCAACCTATCTCCTGATTCTGCCTCCTCAACCCTCCTCTCCTCCCTTACTGCATCCTTTGACTCCCTATGTCCCCTATCCTCCAGGCCGGCTCGGTCCTCCCCTCCCGCTCCGTGGCTCGACGACTCATTGCGAGCTCACAGAACAGGGCTCCGGGCAGCCGAGCGGAAATGGAGGAAAACTCGCCTCCCTGCGGACCTGGCATCCTTTCACTCCCTCCTCTCTACATTTTCCTCCTCTGTCTCTGCTGCTAAAGCCACTTTCTACCATTCTAAGTTCCAAGCATCTGCCTCTAACCCTAGGAAGCTCTTTGCCACCTTCTCCTCCCTCCTGAATCCTCCCCCCTCCCTCCTCCCTCTCTGCAGATGACTTCGTCAACCATTTTGAAAAGAAGGTCGATGACATCCGATCCTCGTTTGCTAAGTCAAACGACACCGCTGGTTCTGCTCACACTGCCCTACCCTATGCTCTGACCTCTTTCTCCCCTCTCTCTCCAGATGAAATCTCGCGTCTTGTGACGGCCGGCCGCCCAACAACCTGCCCGCTTGACCCTATCCCCTCCTCTCTTCTCCAGACCATTTCCGGAGACCTTCTCCCTTACCTCACCTCGCTCATCAACTCATCCCTGACCGCTGGCTACGTCCCTCCCGTCTTCAAGAGAGCGAGAGTTGCACCCCTTCTGAAAAAACCTACACTCGATCCCTCCGATGTCAACAACTACAGACCAGTATCCCTTCTCTCTTTTTCTCCAAAACTCTTGAGCGTGCCGTCCTTGGCCAGCTCTACCGCTATCTCTCTCAGAATGACCTTCTTGATCCAAATCAGTCAGGTTTCAAGACTAGTCATTCAACTGAGACTGCTCTTCTCTGTATCACGGAGGCGCTCCGCACTGCTAAAGCTAACTCTCTCTCCTCTGCTCTCATCCTTCTAGACCTATCGGCTGCCTTCGATACTGTGAACCATCAGATCCTCCTCTCCACCCTCTCCGAGTTGGGCATCTCCGGCGCGGCCCACGCTTGATTGCGTCCTACCTGACAGGTCGCTCCTACCAGGTGGCGTGGCGAGAATCTGTCTCCTCACCACGCGCTCTCACCACTGGTGTCCCCCAGGGCTCTGTTCTAGGCCCTCTCTTATTCTCGCTATACACCAAGTCACTTGGCTCTGTCATAACCTCACATGGTCTCTCCTATCATTGCTATGCAGACGACACACAATTAATCTTCTCCTTTCCCCCTTCTGATGACCAGGTGGCGAATCGCATCTCTGCATGTCTGGCAGACATATCAGTGTGGATGACGGATCACCACCTCAAGCTGAACCTCAGCAAGACGGAGCTCCTCTTCCTCCCGGGGAAGGACTGCCCGTTCCATGATCTCGCCATCACGGTTGACAACTCCATTGTGTCCTCCTCCCAGAGCGCTAAGAACCTTGGCGTGATCCTGGACAACACCCTGACGTTCTCAACTAACATCAAGGCGGTGTCCCGTTCCTGTAGGTTCATGCTCTACAACATCCGCAGAGTACGACCCTGCCTCACACAGGAAGCGGCGCAGGTCCTAATCCAGGCACTTGTCATCTCCC
The DNA here is from genome assembly GCF_023373465.1 of Oncorhynchus keta. Lineage (NCBI taxonomy): Eukaryota > Metazoa > Chordata > Actinopteri > Salmoniformes > Salmonidae > Oncorhynchus > Oncorhynchus keta. Next base: position 15,240,247 of record NC_068456.1, read on the forward strand.
GTCTTGATTACTGCAACTCGCTGTTGGCTGGGCTCCCTGCCTGTGCCATTAAACCCCTACAACTCATCCAGAACGCCGCAGCCCGTCTGGTGTTCAACCTTCCCAAGTTCTCTCACGTCACCCCGCTCCTCCGCTCTCTCCACTGGCTTCCAGTTGAAGCTCGCATCCGCTACAAGACCATGGTGCTCGCCACGGAGCTGTGAGGGGAACGGCACCTCAGTACCTCCAGGCTCTGATCAGGCCCTACACCCAAACAAGGGCACTGCGTTCATCCACCTCTGGCCTGCTCGCCTCCCTACCACTGAGGAAGTACAGTTCCCGCTCAGCCCAGTCAAAACTGTTCGCTGCTCTGGCCCCCAATGGTGGAACAAACTCCCTCACGACGCCAGGACAGCGGAGTCAATCACCACCTTCCGGAGACACCTGAAACCCCACCTCTTCAAGGAATACCTAGGATAGGGTAAGTAAGGGTAGGTAATCCTTCTCCCCCCCAACAAGATTTAGATGCAAGTGGCTGTTCCACTGGTTGTCATAAGGTGTATGCACCAATTTGTAAGTCGCTCTGGATAAGAGCGTCTGCTAAATGACTTAAATGTAAATGTAAATGTAGTAGTAGTAGTAGTACTAGTGGTAGTAGTAGTAGTAGAAATACAAATACAGTAGTAGTAGTAGTAGTAGTAGTAGTAGTAGAAGTACAAATACAAGTAGTAGTAGTAGTAGTAGCAGTAGTAGTAGTAGTAGTGGTAGTAGTAGTAGAAGTACAAATACAAGTAGTAGTAGTAGTAGCAGTAGTAGTAGTAGTAGTAATAGTAGAAGTACAAATACAAGTAGTAGTAGTAGTAGTAGCAGTAGTAGTAGTAGTAGTGGTAGTAGTAGTAGAAGTACAAATACAAGTAGTAGAAGTAGTAGTAGTAGTAGTAGTAGTACTAGTGGTAGTAGTAGTAGTAGTAGAAGTACAAATACAAGTAGTAGTAGTAGTAGTAGTAGTAGTGGTAGTAGTAGTAGAAGTACAAATACAAGTAGTAGTAGTAGTAGTAGTAGTGGTAGTAGTAGTACTAGTGGTAGTAGTAGTAGTAGTAGAAGTAGTAGTACTAGTGGTAGAAGTAGTAGTAGTAGTAGAAGTACAAATACAAGTAGTAGTAGTAGTAGTAGTAGTAGTAGTAGTGGTAGTACTAGTGGTAGTAGTAATAGTAGTAGTAGTAGTAGTAGTAGTAGTAGTAGTAGTAGTAGTAGTACTAGTGGTAGTAGTAGTAGTAGAATTACAAATACAAGTAGTAGTAGTAGTAGTAGTAGTAGTAGTAGTAGTAGTAGAAGTACAAATACAAGTAGTAGTAGTAGTAGTAGCAGCAGTAGTAGTAGTAGTGGTAGTAGTAGTAGAAGTACAAATACAAGTAGTAGTAGTAGTAGCAGTAGTAGTAGTAGTAGTAGTAGTAGTAGAAGTACAAATACAAGTAGTAGTAGTAGTAGTAGTAGTACTAGTGGTAGTAGTAGTAGTAGAATTACAAATACAAGTAGTAGTAGTAGTAGTAGTAGTAGTAGTAGTGGTAGTAGTAGTAGAAGTACAAATACAAGTAGCACTAGTAGTAGTAGTAGTAGTAGTGGTAGTAGTAGTAGAAGTACAAGCACAAGTAGTAGTAGTAGTAGTAGTAGTAGTAGAAGTAGTAGTATTAATAGTAGTAGAAGTACAAGCACAGGTAGTAGTAGTAGGCGTGTTTTAAACAGAAGATGATACTATACATTACTAAACTAGCGGGTAAGAGCGTTGGGACAGTAACTGGAAGGTTGCTGGTTCGAATCCTTGAGCTGATTAAGGGAAACATCTGTTGATGATCCCTTGCTGCTGTAATTTGCTCTGGATAAGAGTTTCTGCTAAATGACAAAAGATGTAAACCATAGACTGTGCTCACCTTCAAAGAGAATATTGAACCTCCCTATAGACTCAAATGATAATGCAGATGTCTTCATGAAAACGTCATTAGCTTAAATAATAATTACTGAAACGACAGACTAATTGTGATATATATTAATTGAGGATCTGAACTTTTGATGTGTTTATACAGGAATATAGCTTAATCATCTACTATCATTAATAAAATGCAGTATACCCACGTGTATTCATACATGCACATGTAGGTGCGTGTGATTACGTTTGTGTGTGTGTGTGTGTACTTTATTCATTTTTTTTACCTTTATTTAAAAACATGGTCACCATTGAGACCAGGGTCTCTTTCACAAGGGAGCCCTGCACATACAATTCACAGACAACATCAAATCAGGTAGTTTAAAAACAAACTAAAATACAGCACAACAAACAATCAAGAGAAACAGCCACATTCCTCAGCAAATAGTTCCCCGCTCCATTGTTTAAATTGCCCAAGCGGCATCAAAGAGTCCAATTGCAGTGTATTTTGCAGTTGGTTCCAGCAATGAGGCGCATTAAAACTACATGTACCAAATTCAATAGAGACCCGAGGAACCTCCAGAGTTAACCATTCCTGTGAACCGGTTCGGCATCTCATGTTTTTATTGTACTTTAACAACAAAGTTAGGTACGTTGGAAGCTTATGTAGTAGGGCTTTGTTAAACAAATGTCTCTGCGGTAGATGGCATCCAACAGTTTAAGAGTAGTGGCTGCTGGTGTCACCATAATGAAGAACTGTCAGGACAGTTGACTGTACTATCTGCTTCCTGCTATTTAGGGAGAGGCTTCATGTTGACAGTTACGGTAGGTCACAGCTGGACAAAGTGGGACAGTTTCTCTCTTATGGCCCTTGCCTAGCCTGAGGTCTTTAGGTGTTCAGTTACGGTAGGTCACAGCTGGACAAAGTGGGACAGTTTCTCTCTTATGGCCCTTGCCTAGCCTGAGGTCTTTAGGTGTTCAGTTGAGGTAGTCACAGTATCCAGGTGTCACCTTAACTCTCTGTGTCAGCCCTCACCTAGAGCAAACACACACACACACACACACACACGCACGTATTTACACATACAAGTCCACACACACACATACCTGCCCGACAAATATCTAGACACAGATACGACAAACACAGACAGTAGCACAGTAGCATTATTACAATGCAAATATATTCAGAAGCAGAGCCGTGCTTATTCAAGTGACTTCATTAGAATGAATCATAACCAGGTGACACAATTAATTACAGGTAAATGCAGTTATACCCCCCACACACACACTAGCTCATCACACCCTCTCTACCTCTACCCCCACCACCCTTCTCGCTCGGTCCGTGAACAGGGCTCCACTCGGAAACACATGATCCAAGCCTGCGTAGCCTACCTCCTCTCCAGGAGTGGAAAGGGTTAGAGAGGGCTGATGTGGGGAATAATTGCCTGAAGACTGTACTGAAATAGGCCCTAATGGTCAGTAATCCGGGCCTGGAGAGCTGGAGAGCCCTATCCACTGTGCACAACACTGAATGCCAGTAATGGGCTTCTCTGTCACTTACATATGCATAGATCTTTTTCCATTAAGGGCTGAATGACAAATAGAGAATACAAAAAAGGAGAAAATGGCAGGAAAGACTCCCCCTATGCTGGCAGTAATTTGGCAGGAGACTGAGCCTTATCCTTAAATCTCATTAGTCCATTGTTCTGATGTCGTTCACTCTAAAAGAGGCCTGGCTTGGAAATGCTACTCAAACTGATGATGACAATGTGAACCCTCTATGGCAGCCAGGGTTCTCCAACTCCACTCCTGCAGAGTTACTGCGTGGGCAGGCTTTTGTTCCAGCCTGTTTCAAATGATCATCTAAGAATGGTCTTCAGCCTGACCCATGGTTAGTTGAATCAAGACGTGTTACTGCTAGGCTGCAACAAAAGCCTGCAAACCCAGCTATGGGTTGTTGAACAGTGAGGGTGATTGAAGATGAGGATCGGATGTGTGAGGAGAAAGGAGAGAGAGCGGGATGAGATGAGCGTTAGAGAGGTGAGGGAAAGGGAGGAGGGGATTTGGATGGGGGGGTGGAGGGGAGCAGAGGGGTGAGGAAGGGGCACAGGGGTGGTTAGCATGGGGAGGGGTAACTATCAGGACAGGAAGCAGCCAGCCCCCTATCCCCCTGAGCTGCCAGATGGCACAGATTCAAACCCCTAGTGAAACGAACAAACACACAGGCACACACACACACACTGACAGATGAGAGACTAACATACACTCAAACGTAAAACACTCCGTAACACTAGAAACACATATATACTCTTTCACACGTGCAGACAATGATTTACAGGAATGCAAAGAGAAAACACGTACACACAAACGTACACATACACACACTTCTATTCTTAAACATCCCTAACACCTTCACCCTACACCTACATAAAGTCCTGCCTCATGTTTCACAGTTTTCTGCAGTAAGAATGATTGCACACCTCTATCTATTCATCACATTCATGTATTCAAGTCCCTGGACATGCTGTTCCTCCTGTACTCCCACTCATGATTATCCGAAGTCCACTGTGAATTAACATGTGCCGATCCTACATCGTAGTACAGCCCAGACTATGTCTAGGGATATGAGTGGCAGTCTTCCCGCAGCAGAGGATATAGAAGAGAATTTCACCATCAGGGCTTGTAGTTGTAGCAGTTCAAGGACACTTGGCTGAACACAGCTCTGATCACGGTTCTGTCTGGATAAATGTCCCCTGAATCATTTACATGTGAAACGGGGTGAGAAACTTCCACGATTGGCCATTAGAGATCGTCAGATCGAATGGAGGTGATGTTTTTGCATGATATGAATACGAGTTACACGAC